>NW_026047547.1:67500-77500 GCF_023864345.2 Schistocerca serialis cubense
TGCCGCCTTATTATTAGGTCTAATGGACATAGACCCATAATTACCAACAGTGCATCTGTTGGACTTGTGTTGAATGCTCCAATGCATCTCAACAGAACGTTCCTCTGTATTCGCCTGACAGCAGCGGCAGGCCGCACCAGAGCTAACCTGTGGGCCCACACACTGGATGCGTGCCCTACTATTGGTGCCAATATGCTGTTATGGTAAATATTTATTGCCTTTGACGGCAGATGGAACCTTCTTTGTCCAATTGATATTATCTTATTGAACAAAGCTAGGGACTTTGTCGTTATTTGCTCGATATGCGGAATGAAACTCCAATTCTCATCTAAATATACCCCAAGGTAACGGGCATATCTCTGTCGTGACACTGCTTGGCCATTAATTCTGACTGTTGGGTCCCTATTTAACTTGCCTTTCAAGAGCATATATAGGGATTTTTGTGGTGCTATAGACATTTTAGTCTTTGTACACCAGTTGGTTATTAGATCAATAACCAGTCGTGATCGGTCCTCGATCACATTGCGAGTGTCACCTTCTACTAGAATTGCGAGATCATCCGCATAAGCAACGACTCCCAGAACTGCAGTCTCTCGCTGCAGGACGTTCAACAAAGGTTCCATGTTAATATCCCAGAAAATGGGACCACACACCGATCCCTGGGGACAACCACGGGATACTCTTTTAGATACGACGGCTCCAGGAGCCGTTATCTTAGCAGTCCTTCCATCACAGTAGGCCTCCAGACAGCCATACAGCAGCTGCGGGCACCCAATCTCTCGCAGGCGAGAGAAGAGTGCCGGCCACCACAGGTTGTCGAAGGCCCCTGAGATGTCTATCATTATGCCAAGTACATACTTTGATGTCGCAGAGTGAACAATTCGGCAAACCTCATTGATCGCATCCTGGGTGGAGCGACCCTTTCGGAATCCGAACTGCCTATCACTCATACCATACAGAGTTCGATGACTCTGGAGACGGTCAGCCAGCAACTTCTCAAATGCTTTGCCCATTACATCCAGCAGACAGATAGGCCGATAGGATTTCGGCACTGTTGGATCTTTATCAGGGCCTTTCCTGAGAACTACAACTTCTGCAGTTTTCCACTTTAGTGGATAATAGCCCCTTTGTAAACAACTGTTGTAAATACGACTTAGTGCTGGGGCGACCAAGTGTGCGAGTCCCTGTAAGATCTCCACAGGGATCCCGTCAGGACCAGGCGCCTTCTTCCTTGCAAAGGTGTAGATGGTTGCTTCTACCTCCTCTGCTGAGAAAGGGCACACGTTTGTATCGTTAAGATACGGAATCGACAGCGCCTGACGTATGTCCCGCTGTTCGTGCGAGTCTTGGTCCTCAATGTCATCAGGCAATAATGTATCCAACAGCAACCTTGCTGTTTCTTCCCAATTCTTGGTCGTGTCTCCATCCCCAGCACGTAGCGTAGACAGAATCATGGGCGATCTTATTTTTTCTCGAACGATTTTGTAAGGAACTCCCCAAGGGTCTGTTCCCAGCTGATCGTTCACAAATTTTTCCCAGGATTGGCGCCTTGTAATGTCCAACTGATCCTTGTATCTCTGCTTCAGACGACGATAAATACGCAGGTGGTATTGTCGTTCGTCATGGGCAAAGCTCCTTTGGTAGTTGCTTCGCGCCCTTCTGACCGACCGTTTGAGCACAGTCAATTCAGGGGTCCATGGGGTGGACTCCCTGCAGATGTATCTCGCTATTCGAGGTACAGCCAGTGTGATAGCCGTTTGCACGGAGCTTACCAGCTCCTCCACAGCTTCATCAATATTACCTATGTCCTCTCCGAACTCGGGAGGACTGAACACCTGCACGAGTCGGTCCCAGTCTGTCCGAGCATAATTGAAGCGTTCCACCCATTCGCCTGGCACATCCGCGATGGTCGGCGCTATATCAAATGTTATACAGTTATGGTCACTGACAGTTAGATGTTCTCTTACTTGCCAGTTATGGACGTGGGGTGCTGCCCTCTCGCTTGCTAGTGTGACATCAATATTTGATGTTGCACCCGCCCTCCCTGAGTAGGTCGGGGGGTACCCAGGCAAGTTTAGCACATACATGTGCGTTTCCATTATCAAATCCACAAGCTCCGCACCCCTGCCGTCCTGTACATCGCTGTGCCAGAGTGGGGACTTAGCATTAGCATCAAGAGCTACAATTATAGCCTGCCCGGCTAAAACTCTTAGAATCCAATTCAGCTGATCAAGATAAATCTTGATGTCATGTCTGAATTGGCAGTAGACGTTTACAACGTACATACTGTAAGACAGCAGATTTAGTTGTACAACTATAATATGCTCAGTACAGAACTGATTTAATATCGTAGTTTTAATAGTTTTATTCAATACTATAATTGCACTCATGGGGTTCCCACCTGAGGATACCACCTGTGCTGTTGCGGGAAAACCAGGGACTCGACCCGTACAGGAGTTCGGTTCTTGTATCAAAAGAATATCAACTCCTTCTTGTTCCGCTACCTTCCGTAGCTCATGTGCAACCATCTGGCTGCGCATGGCATTGACTTGTACCACTTTAAATATCGCCGTAATCTGTTCTTTGGACAAGTCTGTCTAAGAACATTCGGTGGGTTGGACAATCTTTAGGTCCACCACACTTGCGGCCTCGTCTCTTGCATGGTACACATACTGCCGCTTTGTCCTTATTAGGACAGCCATTCTTAATATGTCCAGAGAGGCCACAATGGCCGCATATGATATCAGGTTGCGTACAATACTTGTTTGTATGATTAATGTCCTGGCATTTAGTGCATCTCGGCACTGCCAGGTAATCTTTTATATTCAACGCAGAGTAGCCAACATACAACCGACCCACTCTCGTTAGTAATTTCCATAAACCTGGCGAGACTTCTACCACGTGGTGTACTGTCAGTTTCCCACGTGGTCCTACTTTAAAGCGTAACTTAAATTGTTCATCGAATTCTCCTCTTGACATGTTCACATCAAAATTTTGCGTATAAATTGCATCTAGCAGATTGTCTGTTGTCATGTACGTAGGTACGTCATACAGACACATCAAAGGTCGACGCTTGCGAGGAGGTTCGCACTTCACTTTATTGCTCAATTGTTCATTGCTTAAAATCTTTTGGCAGTCCTCTTGTGATGCCGTTTCTACTATGAGGACATTCTTTGCAGTGCGTACATTGTTTATCTTTATTTTATCCTTCTTAGGATCAATGCACTTCTCAAATGCTGACTTAACAGCCTTAATGTCATCACCAGGTTTAGGCTTAATGAACACTGTGGGAGCAACTTTCTTAATGTTGTCCTGTATGGTTTGTTTCGCTGTCGGTGCCTTGGCAACTGGGGCTCTAGCAACCGCAGCATAAGACCGGGCCGGTTGACCTCTAAGTCTTTCATTTTCTTTCTCTAATTCTGTTACCCTACCCTCTAACTGAGAGTGGGCGATTGCCCAGTTGGCCACAAAGTCCCTAATATGGTTTATAGCATAATTGCTTATCTTACCATTTTTAATGCTGGTATCCAGCAATCTCAGAAATTTCGAATGTCGCTCAGCGACAGACACATTCTCGAGGCTCGAAACTTCGCTAGTATCTAACGCATTAACACTCTCTTGATTTTCCGCCATTGTGATAATTAGAGAGTGTAAAAGTGGAGGCCCGTCTCTTGCCCCGGACCGGCCTCTCTGGCATGGGGGGAGGCTATATGCAGCTCGCTCACCGGTCCCGCCCCTTGACCAAGAGCTATCAGTAACTGAGCTGCCAGGTTTAGCACGCCGTGGGTACAGCGCACTAGTCCTCTTCAACAGCCACACCACCACAGTTTTCACCCGCTCCCTTATCGGCGAATGCCACCCACATTCCGGGAGAGCGGATTCACTCTCCGTCCTTCGCCCCCTACTGGGCCAGGTTCCCACCAAAGGCCAAAGACCCGGTCCTACTCAGGTGCCGGGCCGGTCCCCCAGACGTTCGGAGGTCTGGACCCATCTAACCTGACCGGGGACATGTCACCACGCCCCGGCTTGGCGGAGCATGCCTTGGGGTCCAAGACAAGGCGAGTGGCCTTCGCCGACTTGGGGCAGGATCCCACCACAGCGAATGCAGCTATCAGAACCAGTGTACAAGTTGTTCAGCACACTGTCGCGCCCCTACCCTTCAGTTGCCCGAAGGCTTAACAGCTCCACCTCAAGAAGGCAGGTAAGGGCACTTGAGAAGGAGAGGCTGTTTGAGACGCATCCTTCCCCACACTGCCTATTACCAACCCAGAGCCTGCACACCTTGCAGGCCCTTAGTATGAGACAGCCGGAGCTAGTAGATAGGGACAGCGGGAATCTCGTTAATCCATTCATGCGCGTCACTAATTAGATGACGAGGCATTTGGCTATTCATTAGCCGTCTTTATTCAAATGAATGAATAACACATATATATGCATGTACAAAGAATGTGGCAGGTGTTTCACGCCATGTCCACCACCGAGGTGGGGACTTACAGGGCGATGCCATAAGAAATGTTTAAAACTACAATACATAACATATACATATGCGGGAAAAGACAAGAACAACATAAATTACATACACAAAGAAGAAAGAACAAAGACGGTTGATTCCTCCTGTGGATAGGCCCCAGGAGTCAAGGCGAAGAAAATAACCAGCATCCTATCCGACGCCGGCTCGCTCCATCTGTCTAGGCGACGTCATATATTCGAAAATGCGATAGCTCGTGCAGCAGCTTTGCAGTGTTCTGGTGCTAAGCACCGCCAGTTCTCGGGGTCTAAAACCAAGTGCGGAGAGATCTCCGGCCGACGCTGGAGACCATACACCCCTCCAATTCAACGTCGCGGTGGACACTGTAACCTCCTCAACGTCTCGGTGCAGGTTGGAGATGGCACGCCTGATGGACGGCGTGTTGTAGTAGGCCGCTTTCTCGGAGTGACACCAGTCGAGCCGGAGATGGTCTCCGACTACCTGGGCGTCGATGACGCGGGCGATGCCGTCTTTAACCGCCACCACGTCAGGCTTGCGGATTCCCTCAGGTGTGCGGAGGTGGGGCTCCACAGAAACATTGAAGCCCCTCTGCGCGAGTCCACGGGCGACATAGCGCACGATCGCGTCATGCCGCTTAACCCGGGACCCGTGCGTCCTAAAGCAAGCCTGTAACACGTGGTTGGCGGTCTCTACGGCCTGGCAGCCCGCGCGGCATCTGGTGTCCGCCTCCCGCCCGCGACTGCGCCGTGCCTTCGTGGGGAAGGCGTTGATGCGGGCGCGGAGAGCGTCGATGAAGTTACGCCCAGATAGCAGGCGACTGGTGTCAGCGACCCACTGGTGTTGCCCCTTGACGGCGGCGGAAGATGACAGCGCCGCACCGTCAAAGGCAACGTGCAGGCGCGCGGCCCACATCTCTCCAACCTGCGTCGACGATTTGAGGAGGTGACCCTCCCACATAAGATGCCGCTCCAGCACCTCAATCTCACGCTGTACCTCGTCCCGGCCTGCACCGTCGGGGGCTGGTCCAATCCTCTTCAGCGTCAGGAGACGGGACCGGCGGAGTGTTGGCCCCATCCATCGGCATGATGGGATGCCGAGGCCTCCCTGGGCTACAGGAGCATGGAAGTAGCCCAGGGGAGTGTCCGCCGGAAGGCGGAACCATCTCCTGACGGCGGCCCGGATGGTCACGTCTGCCGCTTTCAACGCACCCACTCGGGTGCGGCTGAGGGCCAGCCCGTGGTACAGGCCTGGGAGAAGTACGTTGGTGAGGGCGTAGAGGCGCTGTTGCGGCTTAAGCGGGGCTCGGGAGATGACGTCCAGCTGCTCCACCAGGTGGCGTCGTGGGTTGAACACGCAGCGACCCGCGGTGGAGAATTGCAGTCCCAGATACCGGAAGGTTTCACCCACACGTAGGGCGGGCATGGTGGCGTTGCCCGCTTTGAAGGTAACGTCGGCGTCGACCTTCACCTTCTTGTCACGCCCAGACGCGACTAAAGCGAGGGTGAAACACTTCCGGGCGTTGATCTGCAGCCCCAGATGGCCGAGGGCTGCGACGGCTGCGTCGATGAGGGACTGCAATCCCCTCGCGGTCGATGCAAAAAGCAGGACGTCATCTGCGAAGGCCGCAGCGTTGACTCTGCGGCCGAGGATCCGAGCTCCGATGTGGGAGGGAAGTTGACTCAAAACATAGTCCACCGCAAAATTGAAAAGGAGGGGGGAGAGGGGGTCACCCTGACGCACACCCCTTGCCGGCTGCAAGGGCACGCCCACGTCGGCGCCGCCCGCTATCACCGTCGTGCTACCCTCGTAACACCTTTCGACGTACTCAATAAAGCAATCCGGCAGGCCATGAGCCCTCAGCACAGGGCGGAGGGCAGCATGGTCCACCGAATCGAACGCTTTAGAGACGTCGATCGATGCCACAAAAACAGAGCGACAGGAGCGGACTGCGTCGGTGAGAGCAGTGTCCAAGATGAAGGTGTTTTCCAACATCCCATCCCGGGGGATGAATGCCCGCTGACGTTCGTCCACAGCACATGCACGCATCAGGCGTGACGCGAGAACCTTGTGAAAGGTCCGCGCCAACACCGAGCAGACCGTAATGGGGCGAAAGTCAGCGGGGGATGTTGGTGCAGCCGTTTTGGGGAGAAGTGACGTCCGGGCGCGAAGCAGACGCTCGGGGAGGGCGCGGGCCAGGAGGAAGAGGTTCAAGAGTTTCACCAGGACTTCATGCGGCAGGCGCCGCAGCTCCGCTGGAGTCAGGCCGTCCGGCCCGGCCGCCGATCCCCTGGGCGGCAAGGCAGCAGCGACCTCCTCACGTGTGACCGGCCCCCATAGGCACTCAGGAGCGACAGGCTCCGAGTGCGGGAGAAGGCGGTCACGGATGAAGCCAGCGGTGGAGATCGGCTTCTTCGTGAAGAGGTCCGCCCAGAAGTCCAGCAGACCGGGGATGACGGGTGGCGGCTGCAGCAGGGTGCCGTCCAGCAAGCCGCGCACGCAACGTGCACGCGACCTGCGGAAGGCGTCCTGTGTCCGCGCGAACTCCCAGCGGCGCCGCTTGCGCTTCTGCAGCGGCGGGGCGGCAGGCGGCCGCTTGGATGATTGGCGCGGCCGCTGTGCCCTGGTGATCGACCTCTCCCCCCTGGACCCGACCGACGCAAGGGCATCCGGGAGCATGCCCAGGATGACATCGGGCGGCGTGCCCCGCCCCAGACCAATGACTCGATCCAGAGCAGAGAAACGCTGGGCGGAAGCAGGTAGCCCCGCCAGATGCTCCCAGATGGCGGCGTCAGTCGGCCCCTCCGGCGGCGGCCCGGTGGTGTCGGCCGCGAAGTCCTCGGCTGCGTCGACGGGCGGCGCAGCGGCCTCGCCCGCGTCAGGCAGCGAGCTCGCTGCTCCCCGGCGGGACGCCGGCTCTTCCCCCCGACCGATCTCAAGCGCCTCCATGAATTGGCGGACAAGCTGCTTGTGGGCAGCTTGCCGCCGTCGGCACTTGATTGCCTCAAGCGTTCGGTCGGGGAACATCCTAATAAGCTCTTGATTAACGAAGAAGAACCGGGCGTCCCTCTCAAGGAACAGTTCGGCCTCTGCCTTGGCGAGCGACAGGACTTCTTCCTCCGTCCACCTCGCGCGATGCCTCTCCGTCACGATCTCAGCGTTGGCGGCCGCAAGGTGTTGGCGGCGGCGATGGACCCCGAGACCGTTCTTCGTGGTAAAAGTGCGGTGGCACTCACTGCAAGCAAAGGGAGCTACACAAACTATCGCATTTTCGTTACGGCCGGTTGGCCGGATAGGTGCTGGGGTAGCTGGGGTGGCACCTTCAGCGGAAGGGCCACCATCTCTTGTTTCTTGTAGGCTGCCCCCAACTATAAAGGGATAATGCGAGGGGGGGCTGGTAACCCCCCCAAGCCCCTGGTGCGGTCTTCCACTCTGCGAAAATCAGCGGGCCCACGAGAAGGGGAGAAGACCGCAGGAGAGGAGAGGCTAAGAGGGCTAGGCCCATGTATTGCGCATCACTCTCCCTGTAACTATAACCCAAGGAAGGCACCTCGCAGCAGCAGCACGACTACATCAAGACCGCACTTCGAAAAGCCAAGTCCGGATGCAGCCACACCGCCGCCACTTGGCCACCTTAAGAGAGTCATAGTTACTCCCGCCGTTTACCCGCGCTTGCTTGAATTTCTTCACGTTGACATTCAGAGCACTGGGCAGAAATCACATTGCGTCAACACCCGCTAGGGCCATCGCAATGCTTTGTTTTAATTAGACAGTCGGATTCCCCCAGTCCGTGCCAGTTCTGAGTTGATCGTTGAATGGCGGCCGAAGAGAATCCGCGCACCCGCGCGCCCCCGGAGGAGCACGCTAAGGCGGACGCGGCCTCGCAGCAAGGAAGATCCGTGGGAGGCCAAGGCACGGGACCGAGCTCGGATCCTGCACGCAGGTTGAAGCACCGGGGCGCGAACGCCGCGCAGGCGCGCGCATCCTGCACCGCCGGCCAGCACGAGGCCGACCAACGGCGAGAGCAGACCACGCCCGCGCTAAACGCCCGCACTTACCGGCACCCCTACGGCACTCACCTCGCCCAGGCCCGGCACGTTAGCGCTGACCCACTTCCCGACCAAGCCCGACACGCCCCGATCCTCAGAGCCAATCCTTATCCCGAAGTTACGGATCCAATTTGCCGACTTCCCTTACCTACATTATTCTATCGACTAGAGGCTCTTCACCTTGGAGACCTGCTGCGGATATGGGTACGAACCGGCGCGACACCTCCACGTGGCCCTCTCCCGGATTTTCAAGGTCCGAGGGGAAGATCGGGACACCGCCGCAACTGCGGTGCTCTTCGCGTTCCAAACCCTATCTCCCTGCTAGAGGATTCCAGGGAACTCGAACGCTCATGCAGAAAAGAAAACTCTTCCCCGATCTCCCGACGGCGTCTCCGGGTCCTTTTGGGTTACCCCGACGAGCATCTCTAAAAGAGGGGCCCGACTTGTATCGGTTCCGCTGCCGGGTTCCGGAATAGGAACCGGATTCCCTTTCGCCCAACGGGGGCCAGCACAAAGTGCATCATGCTATGACGGCCCCCATCAACATCGGATTTCTCCTAGGGCTTAGGATCGACTGACTCGTGTGCAACGGCTGTTCACACGAAACCCTTCTCCGCGTCAGCCCTCCAGGGCCTCGCTGGAGTATTTGCTACTACCACCAAGATCTGCACCGACGGCGGCTCCAGGCAGGCTCACGCCCAGACCCTTCTGCGCCCACCGCCGCGACCCTCCTACTCGTCAGGGCTTCGCGGCCGGCCGCAAGGACCGGCCATGACTGCCAGACTGACGGCCGAGTATAGGCACGACGCTTCAGCGCCATCCATTTTCAGGGCTAGTTGCTTCGGCAGGTGAGTTGTTACACACTCCTTAGCGGATTCCGACTTCCATGGCCACCGTCCTGCTGTCTTAAGCAACCAACGCCTTTCATGGTTTCCCATGAGCGTCGATTCGGGCGCCTTAACTCGGCGTTTGGTTCATCCCACAGCGCCAGTTCTGCTTACCAAAAGTGGCCCACTTGGCACTCCGATCCGAGTCGTTTGCTCGCGGCTTCAGCATATCAAGCAAGCCGGAGATCTCACCCATTTAAAGTTTGAGAATAGGTTGAGGTCGTTTCGGCCCCAAGGCCTCTAATCATTCGCTTTACCGGATGAGACTCGTACGAGCACCAGCTATCCTGAGGGAAACTTCGGAGGGAACCAGCTACTAGATGGTTCGATTAGTCTTTCGCCCCTATACCCAGCTCCGACGATCGATTTGCACGTCAGAATCGCTACGGACCTCCATCAGGGTTTCCCCTGACTTCGTCCTGGCCAGGCATAGTTCACCATCTTTCGGGTCCCAACGTGTACGCTCTAGGTGCGCCTCACCTCGCAATGAGGACGAGACGCCCCGGGAGTGCGGAGGCCGCCGCCCCGTGAAGGGCGGGGAAGCCCCATCCTCCCTCGGCCCGCGCAAGGCGAGACCT
>NW_026047547.1:80000-85000 GCF_023864345.2 Schistocerca serialis cubense
GGCGGTATCTGATCGCCTTCGAACCTCTAACTTTCGTTCTTGATTAATGAAAACATACTTGGCAAATGCTTTCGCTTCTGTTCGTCTTGCGACGATCCAAGAATTTCACCTCTAACGTCGCAATACGAATGCCCCCGCCTGTCCCTATTAATCATTACCTCGGGTTCCGAAAACCAACAAAATAGAACCGAGGTCCTATTCCATTATTCCATGCACACAGTATTCAGGCGGGCTTGCCTGCTTTAAGCACTCTAATTTGTTCAAAGTAAACGTGCCGGCCCACCGAGACACTCAATAAAGAGCACCCTGGTAGGATTTCAACGGGGTCCGCCTCGGGACGCACGAGCACGCACGAGGCGGTCGCACGCCTTCGGCTCGCCCCACCGGCAGGACGTCCCACGATACATGCCAGTTAAACACCGACGGGCGGTGAACCAACAGCGTGGGACACAAATCCAACTACGAGCTTTTTAACCGCAACAACTTTAATATACGCTATTGGAGCTGGAATTACCGCGGCTGCTGGCACCAGACTTGCCCTCCAATAGATACTCGTTAAAGGATTTAAAGTGTACTCATTCCGATTACGGGGCCTCGGATGAGTCCCGTATCGTTATTTTTCGTCACTACCTCCCCGTGCCGGGAGTGGGTAATTTGCGCGCCTGCTGCCTTCCTTGGATGTGGTAGCCGTTTCTCAGGCTCCCTCTCCGGAATCGAACCCTGATTCCCCGTTACCCGTTACAACCATGGTAGGCGCAGAACCTACCATCGACAGTTGATAAGGCAGACATTTGAAAGATGCGTCGCCGGTACGAGGACCGTGCGATCAGCCCAAAGTTATTCAGAGTCACCAAGGCAAACGGACCGGACGAGCCGACCGATTGGTTTTGATCTAATAAAAGCGTCCCTTCCATCTCTGGTCGGGACTCTGTTTGCATGTATTAGCTCTAGAATTACCACAGTTATCCAAGTAACGTGGGTACGATCTAAGGAACCATAACTGATTTAATGAGCCATTCGCGGTTTCACCTTAATGCGGCTTGTACTGAGACATGCATGGCTTAATCTTTGAGACAAGCATATGACTACTGGCAGGATCAACCAGGGAGCTGCGTCAACTAGAGCTGAGCAGCCGGCCGCCCGGGAGTGTGTCCCGGGGGCCCGCGCGAACACGCAAGCGTCCGCTCAATTATTCTGCAAACAGGAGGAGGCTGAGCTCCCCTGCACAACACACCTCGAAACCCTCTCAGGTCCCGGCGGCGCGCAGCGCCGTCCTAAGTACTTGGTCGGGTTCGAGAGAGGCGCAATCGCCCGGAGTTAGGCGAGTAGACGCTTTAGGTGCGACCACCCGTGCTCCCAACTGAGCTTGCCGCTGCCGACAGAGGCCCGGGAGCGTGCTGTCGTGGCATTGCCGGCGGGAGACAACACGCGCCACCTACGGTGACCGGCAGCTCCAACGCCAGCGCCACAGAAGGACAAAAGCCCCACTTGGGTGCCGAAGCGAACTCTCCCAGCACAGCGCACGCGCCAACACGTCCGCACAGCTGCGATACAAACCACCTGCGAGAACCGCTGGGGCGACCGAGCAGCAGACGGCGTCGCGGCGCCGAGCGCCGGGCGGCGGCGCATCCTCAGCGCACACAGTCCTCAATCGGACCAGCACACTGCAGATGGCCACCGCGCTTCGCACCGGGCCCGCGAGGACCTACTTTGGCCGCAAGGCGCCGCGAGCAGGGGGCGCCGGCGCGCAGCTGCGCCGCCTGCCGCGTCCGTCGGCCGGCGCGCCTGCCACTGGCCGCCCCCACCAGCCGGCTGTAGCGCGTGCGCCCACGCACCGCGCTGCCAGCACGCCGGGCGGCCCCCCCTCACCGGCCGGGGACGGTCCCACCCAGCCACCGCCGCGTATCGCCTCACACCCAGATCCCCTTTCACGTTCGTGGGCATGGTGGGTCCCCTTTCACGTTCGTGGGCATGGTGGGTATCCATGAAACAACCGGTTAATAGCTCGACCGATCGTCGCCAACACTGATTCACCTCTAGCGAGAACAACCGCACCACAACGGGTTACCAGTTGTTCATTTGCGTAACGTCACCAGCAAACGTAGACGTCCATCGCCATTTGCAACGAGTATTGCATGCCTGTGTCAGGTGTCACAACACACTACGTCTGCCCACATAGACGCAACAACATGTGCACGCCTAGAGAACACGTGGAAGGTAGCCCCCGTACGTATGCGGTGTCCATTGCGCGAACGACTGTCAGCCGGCCTCTGCAGCATGTCGCAGATGTGGAACGCGGTGCAACATGCTATCACAGTGTGTGAGAAGAGACGACTACGTCCGAATACACGCTCCACTACATCAACAGACTGCTCATGCTGATCGCCATCCAGGGCGTCCGTTCCTCCCACACGTCTGAATGGCGTACCACACTGCAATCCAGCTCCTAAAGGGAGACGACACGTAGCTGCGTCCACAATATTTGGACTGTATGGTCCGCCGTTGCTAGGCGCAGTCGTCGTACGGTCACACATGTGCCACGATGTATCATTCAGTACATACGGACCAATGTGCAGCACAGTTTGTGGGTTTTGCGTACATCCGCGGACAGGTGACAGGCCGTACCACAACGTAGGCTGAGTACGTCGGCATGCGAAGGGCATTGAACATGCAAACTTCTCAACGACCAGCTTGCGAAGGCAGGGGGGAAGGGGGGGGGCATGTACGTCCTGCTGCTATCCACATTACAGTGTATAGCAGGAGCATGTGGAAAGTCAGCAACACTTGCAAGGTGTTTAACATGACGCGATACACAGGGGACCGGGCAGTGCGAATAGCGAACTATATTGCGAGGGTTGCGGTTAGGCAACACTACACTAATTTAACGAGTTGCATAACAATTACAGAGCAGGTTCAGCGACAACGTGCGTCAGGTTAAGGCGCAATATAGGTTAGGTTGAGGCGCAATATGGGTTACGTTAAGGCACAAATTAGGTTACGTTAAGGCACAAATTAGGTTACGTTAAGGCACAAATTGGGTTACGTTAAGGCACAAATTGGGTTACGTTAAGGCACAAATTGGGTTACGTTAAGGCACAACATGGGTTACGTTAAGGCACAACATGGGTTACGTTAAGGCACAACATGGGTTACGTTAAGGCACAACATGGGTTACGTTAAGGCACAACATGGGTTACGTTAAGGCACAACATGGGTTACGTTAAGGCACAACATGGGTTACGTTAAGGCACAACATGGGTTACGTTAAGGCACAACATGGGTTACGTTAAGGCACAACATGGGTTACGTTAAGGCACAACATGGGTTACGTTAAGGCACAACATGGGTTAGGTTAAGGCACAACATGGGTTAGGTTAAGGCACAACATGGGTTAGGTTAAGGCACAACATGGGTTAGGTTAAGGCACAACGTAAGTTAGGTTAAGGCACAACGTAAGTTAGGTTAAGGCACAACGTAAGTTAGGTTAAGGCACAACGTAGGTTAGGTTAAGGCACAACGTAGGTTAGGTTAAGGCACAACGTAGGTTAGGTTAAGGCACAACGTAGGTTAGGTTAAGGCACAACGTAGGTTAGGTTAAGGCACAACGTAGGTTAGGTTAAGGCACAACGTAGGTTAGGTTAAGGCACAACGTAGGTTAGGTTAAGGCACAACGTAGGTTAGGTTAAGGCACAACGTAGGTTAGGTTAAGGCACAACGTAGGTTAGGTTAAGGCACAACGTAGGTTAGGTTAAGGCACAACGTAGGTTAGGTTAAGGCACAACGTAGGTTAGGTTAAGGCACAACGTAGGTTAGGTTAAGGCACAACGTAGGTTAGGTTAAGGCACAACGTAGGTTAGGTTAAGGCACAACGTAGGTTAGGTTAAGGCACAACGTAGGTTAGGTTAAGGCACAACGTAGGTTAGGTTAAGGCACAACGTAGGTTAGGTTAAGGCACAACGTAGGTTAGGTTAAGGCACAACGTAGGTTAGGTTAAGGCACAACGTAGGTTAGGTTAAGGCACAACGTAGGTTAGGTTAAGGTACAACATAGGTTAGGTTAAGGTACAACATAGGTTAGGTTAAGGTACAACGTAGGTTAGGTTAAGGCGCAATGTCGGTTAGGTTAAGGTACGATATAGCTTAGGTTAAGGTACACATTGTTGTAGGGAAAGGTGTATTTGGGGGGGGGGGGCGGCGGCAGGTTCGTTGATAGTGATTATCGTAAGTGCATGCCTGCGGGATCATCCGATTTGTCACGTCAGGATGCACTTGTGGCTCATGACAGGCGGCGCTCCGATTCCAAGGTTGTGGCAGATCTGTGTCTTTCATTCCTGCCATTGTTTGTGTACTGTGACAGGAGGCAGTATGGTGATGTTGGGTGCACCCCTGTGTAGGACATGTGTGGGTGTTCGTGGCTTAGCTGAGCAATGGCGGATGTCGGAAGGGTGGGATATTCTGTTTTCTGGGTGGACCTCCCGGTCTGGTTATGATAGTGTGGATTGTGTAATGTGGCGGAGAGGATGCACCGGATGTTCTTCCATGCTGGTGGTTAGATATTGTGTGTGTGCCTGTTAGAGGCAGAGAGTAGTGTGTGATAGTGTCTGGCTGACGTGTGGTTCTCATTGTGTGCAGAGTCTTTCAGCATGTATAGGGACGGTTGTATATATTATCTGTATTCTGATGGCTCTGCATTTATTACTAATCAGTGCCGTGTATACGGTTACTCTGGTTCCAGTCGAAACTGTTCTATCTCTGTACATTAGTGACACTGCGGCTCCACTATGTTGCTGCCCCTGTCGGCCGTTTCCCCCAGTGTATGGCTAGTGATTATCAGCAATCAGTCTATTAGTCAATACCGGTAGTGTGACGACTTCAAATGTCCGGGATGGGGGAAGCTAAACCCTTCCCGTGGGTCAGGGCCTAGAAAGACTCTTCCCACGCAGGAGGCTCGGACTGTCGTTACTCTTCCGAGAAATATATTTGCCCAGCGTTTTTTGCGAC
>NW_026047547.1:90000-95000 GCF_023864345.2 Schistocerca serialis cubense
CACGGCGGAATCCGAACTGCCACTCGTGCATCCCTGCCATTTCTCGATGACCGGTCAGTCTCGCACAGAGCAATTTTTCTAGGGCTTTGCCCATGGTATCTAGCAGACATATTGGCCTATATGCTTTACATTCCATTGGATCCTTATCTGGCTTCCTAAGTATTATTACTTCCGCTCTTTTCCATCTTAGTGGAAAAGTGCCTCTTTCCAAACATTTATTGTAAAGACTTGCCAATATTGGAGCTATTTTTTCTTTTATTGCCTGAAGAACCTCGACCGTAACCCTGTCGGGTCCGGGAGATTTTCCTCTTTTTAGGTTTGATATCACTTCTACCACCTCCTGCGGTGAGAAGGGGTAGACTATTATGTTGTTATTATATTCTCTTTGTGCTCTCTCTCTTATAGCTGCCTGCTCCGGTGTGTCCTCAGTGGGATCATCATCCGGTAGCAGGGCTTGGAGGAGCACCGTTATTGTCTCTTGTCTTGTTGTGGTCGTTCTGTTTTCATTTGGTATTCTTATAGATGAGAGGACTGTTGGGGCTCTTATTTTTTCCCTTACTAGCTTATAAGGCTTTCCCCAGGGATCCATTGCTAAGTTATTTCTTACAAAATTTTCCCAACTTCTTTTCCTTACTTCTATGATTTCTCTTCTATATCTCTCCCTGTATTGCCTGTATATGTTTAGTCTATATTCTCTATCTTGTGGGTTGAATGTGCGCTGATACCTACGTCTTGCCCTGCGCGTAGCCTGACGTAGGTCACTTAGTTCTGGAGTCCATGGTGCCGGGTGGACGCTTTGGACTCTGCTTCTCTTTGGTACGACTGCGTCAATTACCTCCTTTACGCTATTAACTATCTGCTCCGCTATCTCATCAATCTCGAGAGCCTCATCCAGCTCCGGCGGGCTATACTCCCGGGAGAGTCTTTCCCAGTCTACTTTTTTGTAGTCATATTCTGAAAGCCATTCCTGTGGCACTACCCTCTGTTCTGCTTTTAGTATATATTTAATTACATTGTGATCACTAGTTGTTACATTCTCCAGTACCTCCCAATTATCTATTTTGTTGTTAGCCCTATTATTCGCCAGTGTTATATCAATGTTTGTTTTTGCTCCTGCTCTATTTGAATATGTAGGTATATCACTAGGTGTATTTATTACATCTAGATTTAGTTCACTTATTACATCTTCTAATTCTTGACCTTTTTCATCTTGTTCTCCGCTATGCCACAGGAATGACTTTGCATTTGCATCCATTGCAATTATCACTTGATAGCCCTGTAATGATCTGCATATTACTTTTAATTGTTCTAAATACATAGTTATAGGTTCTCTGTACTGACAATAAATTGATACCAAATACCATTTTGTGTTAGAAGCTTGTACTTCAATTGTTACAATATGCTCATTTGTAAATTGATTTAATACTATTGTTTTTATATTTCTATTTAGAATCACTATTGCAGACATCGGTCTGTCTCCTTTCATAATTACTTGTGCTGTAGCTATCATTCCTGGGATTTTACCCTCCCGGGAGTACGGTTCTTGCATGCATAATATATCAGCTTTGTGTTCTTCCGCTAATTTACGTAATTCATAGTTTACGTGTGCACTTCTCATTGTATTTATTTGGAGAACTCTGAGATCCATTATGGGTGATATGTATGGAAATGATCTGCTGGCCATTCTTTGTTGGGGTCGAACCCTATTCGGCCGTATGTTGTTACCATTTGCGTATATATGTTATCTAGATTAAATTTTAAACCTCGTCTTTCATATACTTGTTTAACTATTTTTTGTAGTTGTTCGTGTTCCGTTGGAATTCCTGCCGCTGCTAACTGAATGCAGTCGACATCCGCCAGAGCTGGATAAGTAATTCTCGAGCCGTTTCTGTGCCCCACTCTCACTAGTTGTCTAAGTGCAGTGGTTAGCAGGCCAGGTTCTTCTAATCTTGCCATTTGTAGAGCGTTCTCGCATATTTTATATGTGTCCTTAGGGTCCATTGCCCTGTATGTGACACTCATGCTTGTCTGATTGCTTTTATCTTGTCTCTGATTTTCTTGATCTCTTTTGGGCGAACTCGGTCGTCCGTCCGTGCCCTCCATCGGCAGTTTCTTTTCATTGTAAACGGACGACCGAGGTCGTCCGTATTTCTTTCCTGTACTGTTCTTTTCTGTGTCTTTGTTCTGTCTCTGTGTTGGTGTGATATGTTGTGTCAGGGGCGCCTCTGGTCGCCCACTTCTGCCCTCCATCGGCATTTCTTTGTTATGGAAAATGGGCGACCGAGGTCGCCCTTCTGTTTGTACTTGTGCTTCTCTTGTGTTCGTTGTTTGTACTTGTGCATCTACCATATGTAGTGTCTGCACTTGTGCATCCTGCATTATGTTTTGTTTCTTGTCTTGTATCGATGATTCCCGTTGTGTCTTTGGTACCTCTGACTGTCCATCCCTACTTTCCATCTGCATTTTCCTGTCATAAAAAATGGGCGACCGAGGTCGCCCTTGTGTTTGTACTTGTACTTCTTTCGTGTATACAGCTTGTACTTGTGTATCTGTCATTTTTTGTTTTTCTTTTCCTATCCTCTGTATTGTCTCTTGGTGGTATATTTTTGGTTGTGTTGTTCTTTTAATGGGAGTTATAGCAATGCAGTTTTGTGCTGTACATTTTGTGTGTTGTTTATTGTCTTGTGTGTTGTTTTTCGTTCCCTCATTTTCAGGCTGTTTGCCTGTGGTCCCTTTTGCCTCCTGTTCCCTTGCCCCTACTGCTTCCCTGATTTTTATGCCCCTTAGTGTATCCCTTAATTGCTTACTAGGTGATTTGTGCTTCTTTCTTTTTTCTTGGGGTTTACTCTCCATAATCTGTCCTTTGTATTAATCTCCCTAGTAAAAGCTGATATGTGGGGCATTCTTTTGAGTTTGGTGCTCTACATTTTCTTTTCCCTCTTCGATTACATGGTATACATGTTTCCGGCCTGTTCTTTTCAGGGCACTCTTTCTTGTTGTGGTTATCTGTTCCACAGTGACCACAGGTGGGGTCACCCCAAGTACAATACTTCTGAACGTGGCCCAGATCCATGCATTTATGGCATCTGGGTACCACACAATAGTCCTTGACCGCCACTGAACTATATTCTACATATATTCTTCCACTTTGTATAAGCTCTTTCCTTAACGTTGGTGAGACTTCAACTACTTGATGGCCCGTATCTCTATCCTTTTTCCCCATCCTAAATTTCGGTCTAAATTCCTTTTTGAAATCTTGTAGGCTCATCTTTTCTTCGAAATTCTGCATGTGAATACATTCTGTTAGTTCTTCTGGTGTTAGTCTGTTCGAAACATCAAATATGGTCATTAATGGCCATCGTTTCTTTGTTTTTTCGCATATTACAGATCTCTGTAGGTCTTTATGCCCCATTATAGTGTTCCTATCCTGCTGTGTGGGGGTTTCCACTATTACTGCATTTTTAGCTATTACTACTTTATTTATTTTAACTTTTGCCTTGGTTGGGTTTATTACTCTCGTAAATATTTCTTTCACTTCTTTCACACTCTGTCCTTCTTTTGGTTTCAGAAATAATGCCACTCCTTGCTTCGCTGTCACTTTTTCTATACTCTCTTTCATGTTTATTTGTGGTTTCTGTGGTCCTCCTGCCACCACTGTGGCATATGTCTTTGTTCTTTCAGTCGTAATTTGTTTGTTTTGCCGTTCCAACTCTTTAATTCTTCCTTCTAGTTGGCTTTGGGCTATTGCCCACAAGGCCAACTTATCCTTTATCTCGTTAATCCTATCATTGCTCATCTTCCCTTTGTCTGTCACTAGTAGCGCGTTTATTTCTTTTAGCCTTTCGGCTGCGCTCTTTATTTCAGTGTCTGCGTTATCATCGCATCGCTCGGAAGTCTCTCTCTCTGTGTTTACCGCCATAATTTCTGAGAGAGACCAAAAAAGTTGAGAGCCCGTCTCTTTCCCCGGACCGGCTCTTCTGGCATGGGGGGGGGCTAAGTGCAGCTCGCTCACCAGTCCCGCCCCTGGACCAAGAGCTTTGTGAGCTGCCGGGTTTAGCGCGCCGTTTCCAGCGCACTAGTCCCCTTCCACGACTGTACCACTGGAGATTTCTCCCGTCCCTCCCCGGCAAATGCCCAGCGCATTCCGGAGAGGCGGATTCACCTCTCGGCCTTCGCCCCCTACTAGGCCGAGTTTCCACCCTAAGGCCTTAGACCCAGCCCTACCCAGGTGCTGGGTCGGTCCCCCAGACTTTCGGGGGTCTGGCCCCATCTAACCTAGCCAGGGACGTGTTACCACGCCCTGGTTTGGCGGAGCATGTCGAAGTCCCCGACATGGCGCTGAGCCTTTGCCGGCTCAGGCCACGATCCCTCCCCAGCGAGTACAGCCGCGGGAAAATCAGGACAGGTGTTGTGTCCTTGTTGACGCAGCTCCCCCTGCGCCATGCACCCTTTGCTTTCACCTTGGGTTGGGGGACTTTTAACGTCGTCCATGACGTGAGGAACTGCAGTGGCCAGACCGCAGGGTTCCGGGATCGTCGTAAGACTTACCCTCATACCCTCGCCCAGCCACCGCGCTCAACTCAAGTGAGACAGTTGTTATGCCTCCCGTAACGCAGCTTCCCCTGCGCCATGCACCCTTTGCTTTCGCTTGGGTTGGGGGCATTTAACGTCCTGCCAGGACGGGAGTTTTACGTCCTACCTTGACACAACGACAACCCACACCTATCAACGCAGCCCGGAAGGTGTTAAAGGAGTCAGTCCGGGTCTTATACGTGGAGTTTGACATCAACGAGACGGTGCGGCACTCAAACCCGAGTTACGTTCCCCGGAGGGTCTCCACACGTACCGGGGGATCATGACCGACCATGTCTCACCCACCGCTTTTGATAATTCACGGTGGGCCAGTGCGGACCAGTGTGGGTTGCACCCAGTTAAGGGCTAGCCTTTTAACGTCATGCATGGACGGCCCTTCCCGTGTTAGCTTCGCCCCATCTTGTGGG
>NW_026047547.1:97500-105000 GCF_023864345.2 Schistocerca serialis cubense
AGGCCGGCACCCAGCGGGTCGCGACGTCCTACTAGGGGAGAAGTGCGGCCCACCGCACACCGGAACGGCCCCACCCCGCGGCGAGTGGAAAGGCAACCGGACACGACCCCGCCGCGGATTGCTCCGCGCGGGCGGCCGGCCCCATCTGCCGAGGGCGGAGGCCAGTGGCCGGATGGGCGTGAATCTCACCCGTTCGACCTTTCGGACTTCTCACGTTTACCCCAGAACGGTTTCACGTACTTTTGAACTCTCTCTTCAAAGTTCTTTTCAACTTTCCCTCACGGTACTTGTTCGCTATCGGTCTCGTGGTCATATTTAGTCTCAGATGGAGTTTACCACCCACTTGGAGCTGCACTCTCAAGCAACCCGACTCGAAGGAGAGGTCCCGCCGACGCTCGCACCGGCCGCTACGGGCCTGGCACCCTCTACGGGCCGTGGCCTCATTCAAGTTGGACTTGGGCTCGGCGCGAGGCGTCGGGGTAGTGGACCCTCCCAAACACCACATGCCACGACAGGCGGCCGCCTGCGGGGTTCGGTGCTGGACTCTTCCCTGTTCGCTCGCCGCTACTGGGGGAATCCTTGTTAGTTTCTTTTCCTCCGCTTAGTAATATGCTTAAATTCAGCGGGTAGTCTCGCCTGCTCTGAGGTCGTTGTACGAGGTGTCGCACGCCACGCCGCCAGCCGGCTGTGCACGCTACCGAGTAAGTACCGGTATGCGAACCGCCAGGCGACGGGCGCGCATCGCACGTTTAAGGAGACGCGGCCGGCCCCACAGGCGGCCACGACACTCCCAGGTCAGCGAAGCGGGGCAAACGCCGCGCGCTTCAGTATACGTAGCCGACCCTCAGCCAGACGTGGCCCGGGAACGGAATCCATGGACCGCAATGTGCGTTCGAAACGTCGATGTTCATGTGTCCTGCAGTTCACATGTCGACGCGCAATTTGCTGCGTTCTTCATCGACCCACGAGCCGAGTGATCCACCGTCCTGGGTGATCTTTTCATAGTTTCCACCATCTCTTTCGAGACAGTTGCATAGGCGGGACTGAGGCGTGTGGCGGCCCTGTTCCAGCGTTCAGTGTCCAACGGCCTCACGGCCGATGGGCGTCGTACGGCTCCACACCGGAGCGGACAGGCAGTCGGGCGAAAGTCATTCAAAACCGGCGCCAGGCGCCAGGTGCCGCAGGCCAGCCGCTCCAGCGCTTCAGCGCTCGTACCACACAACATTGCCGTTAGTTTTGAGACGAACGCGTGGTTCCGCACGCGGCGCACGGCTACTGCGAGCCGTACAGGTAGCTGCGTGTTGCGCGACACGACACGCACATCGAAAGACATGCAGTCTAGTCGGTAATGATCCTTCCGCAGGTTCACCTACGGAAACCTTGTTACGACTTTTACTTCCTCTAAATGATCAAGTTTGGTCATCTTTCCGGTAGCATCGGCAACGACAGAGTCAATGCCGCGTACCAGTCCGAAGACCTCACTAAATCATTCAATCGGTAGTAGCGACGGGCGGTGTGTACAAAGGGCAGGGACGTAATCAACGCGAGCTTATGACTCGCGCTTACTGGGAATTCCTCGTTCATGGGGAACAATTGCAAGCCCCAATCCCTAGCACGAAGGAGGTTCAGCGGGTTACCCCGACCTTTCGGCCTAGGAAGACACGCTGATTCCTTCAGTGTAGCGCGCGTGCGGCCCAGAACATCTAAGGGCATCACAGACCTGTTATTGCTCAATCTCGTGCGGCTAGAAGCCGCCTGTCCCTCTAAGAAGAAAAGTAATCGCTGACAGCACGAAGGATGTCACGCGACTAGTTAGCAGGCTAGAGTCTCGTTCGTTATCGGAATTAACCAGACAAATCGCTCCACCAACTAAGAACGGCCATGCACCACCACCCACCGAATCAAGAAAGAGCTATCAATCTGTCAATCCTTCCGGTGTCCGGGCCTGGTGAGGTTTCCCATGTTGAGTCAAATTAAGCCGCAGGCTCCACTCCTGGTGGTGCCCTTCCGTCAATTCCTTTAAGTTTCAGCTTTGCAACCATACTTCCCCCGGAACCCAAAAGCTTTGGTTTCCCGGAGGCTGCCCGCCGAGTCATCGGAGGAACTGCGGCGGATCGCTGGCTGGCATCGTTTATGGTTAGAACTAGGGCGGTATCTGATCGCCTTCGAACCTCTAACTTTCGTTCTTGATTAATGAAAACATACTTGGCAAATGCTTTCGCTTCTGTTCGTCTTGCGACGATCCAAGAATTTCACCTCTAACGTCGCAATACGAATGCCCCCGCCTGTCCCTATTAATCATTACCTCGGGTTCCGAAAACCAACAAAATAGAACCGAGGTCCTATTCCATTATTCCATGCACACAGTATTCAGGCGGGCTTGCCTGCTTTAAGCACTCTAATTTGTTCAAAGTAAACGTGCCGGCCCACCGAGACACTCAATAAAGAGCACCCTGGTAGGATTTCAACGGGGTCCGCCTCGGGACGCACGAGCACGCACGAGGCGGTCGCACGCCTTCGGCTCGCCCCACCGGCAGGACGTCCCACGATACATGCCAGTTACACACCGACGGGCGGTGAACCAACAGCGTGGGACACAAATCCAACTACGAGCTTTTTAACCGCAACAACTTTAATATACGCTATTGGAGCTGGAATTACCGCGGCTGCTGGCACCAGACTTGCCCTCCAATAGATACTCGTTAAAGGATTTAAAGTGTACTCATTCCGATTACGGGGCCTCGGATGAGTCCCGTATCGTTATTTTTCGTCACTACCTCCCCGTGCCGGGAGTGGGTAATTTGCGCGCCTGCTGCCTTCCTTGGATGTGGTAGCCGTTTCTCAGGCTCCCTCTCCGGAATCGAACCCTGATTCCCCGTTACCCGTTACAACCATGGTAGGCGCAGAACCTACCATCGACAGTTGATAAGGCAGACATTTGAAAGATGCGTCGCCGGTACGAGGACCGTGCGATCAGCCCAAAGTTATTCAGAGTCACCAAGGCAAACGGACCGGACGAGCCGACCGATTGGTTTTGATCTAATAAAAGCGTCCCTTCCATCTCTGGTCGGGACTCTGTTTGCATGTATTAGCTCTAGAATTACCACAGTTATCCAAGTAACGTGGGTACGATCTAAGGAACCATAACTGATTTAATGAGCCATTCGCGGTTTCACCTTAATGCGGCTTGTACTGAGACATGCATGGCTTAATCTTTGAGACAAGCATATGACTACTGGCAGGATCAACCAGGGAGCTGCGTCAACTAGAGCTGAGCAGCCGGCCGCCCGGGAGTGTGTCCCGGGGGCCCGCGCGAACACGCAAGCGTCCGCTCAATTATTCTGCAAACAGGAGGAGGCTGAGCTCCCCTGCACAACACACCTCGAAACCCTCTCAGGTCCCGGCGGCGCGCAGCGCCGTCCTAAGTACTTGGTCGGGTTCGAGAGAGGCGCAATCGCCCGGAGTTAGGCGAGTAGACGCTTTAGGTGCGACCACCCGTGCTCCCAACTGAGCTTGCCGCTGCCGACAGAGGCCCGGGAGCGTGCTGTCGTGGCATTGCCGGCGGGAGACAACACGCGCCACCTACGGTGACCGGCAGCTCCAACGCCAGCGCCACAGAAGGACAAAAGCCCCACTTGGGTGCCGAAGCGAACTCTCCCAGCACAGCGCACGCGCCAACACGTCCGCACAGCTGCGATACAAACCACCTGCGAGAACCGCTGGGGCGACCGAGCAGCAGACGGCGTCGCGGCGCCGAGCGCCGGGCGGCGGCGCATCCTCAGCGCACACAGTCCTCAATCGGACCAGCACACTGCAGATGGCCACCGCGCTTCGCACCGGGCCCGCGAGGACCTACTTTGGCCGCAAGGCGCCGCGAGCAGGGGGCGCCGGCGCGCAGCTGCGCCGCCTGCCGCGTCCGTCGGCCGGCGCGCCTGCCACTGGCCGCCCCCACCAGCCGGCTGTAGCGCGTGCGCCCACGCACCGCGCTGCCAGCACGCCGGGCGGCCCCCCCTCACCGGCCGGGGACGGTCCCACCCAGCCACCGCCGCGTATCGCCTCACACCCAGATCCCCTTTCACGTTCGTGGGCATGGTGGGTCCCCTTTCACGTTCGTGGGCATGGTGGGTATCCATGAAACAACCGGTTAATAGCTCGACCGATCGTCGCCAACACTGATTCACCTCTAGCGAGAACAACCGCACCACAACGGGTTACCAGTTGTTCATTTGCGTAACGTCACCAGCAAACGTAGACGTCCATCGCCATTTGCAACGAGTATTGCATGCCTGTGTCAGGTGTCACAACACACTACGTCTGCCCACATAGACGCAACAACATGTGCACGCCTAGAGAACACGTGGAAGGTAGCCCCCGTACGTATGCGGTGTCCATTGCGCGAACGACTGTCAGCCGGCCTCTGCAGCATGTCGCAGATGTGGAACGCGGTGCAACATGCTATCACAGTGTGTGAGAAGAGACGACTACGTCCGAATACACGCTCCACTACATCAACAGACTGCTCATGCTGATCGCCATCCAGGGCGTCCGTTCCTCCCACACGTCTGAATGGCGTACCACACTGCAATCCAGCTCCTAAAGGGAGACGACACGTAGCTGCGTCCACAATATTTGGACTGTATGGTCCGCCGTTGCTAGGCGCAGTCGTCGTACGGTCACACATGTGCCACGATGTATCATTCAGTACATACGGACCAATGTGCAGCACAGTTTGTGGGTTTTGCGTACATCCGCGGACAGGTGACAGGCCGTACCACAACGTAGGCTGAGTACGTCGGCATGCGAAGGGCATTGAACATGCAAACTTCTCAACGACCAGCTTGCGAAGGCAGGGGGGAAGGGGGGGGGCATGTACGTCCTGCTGCTATCCACATTACAGTGTATAGCAGGAGCATGTGGAAAGTCAGCAACACTTGCAAGGTGTTTAACATGACGCGATACACAGGGGACCGGGCAGTGCGAATAGCGAACTATATTGCGAGGGTTGCGGTTAGGCAACACTACACTAATTTAACGAGTTGCATAACAATTACAGAGCAGGTTCAGCGACAACGTGCGTCAGGTTAAGGCGCAATATAGGTTAGGTTGAGGCGCAATATGGGTTACGTTAAGGCACAAATTAGGTTACGTTAAGGCACAAATTAGGTTACGTTAAGGCACAAATTGGGTTACGTTAAGGCACAAATTGGGTTACGTTAAGGCACAAATTGGGTTACGTTAAGGCACAACATGGGTTACGTTAAGGCACAACATGGGTTACGTTAAGGCACAACATGGGTTACGTTAAGGCACAACATGGGTTACGTTAAGGCACAACATGGGTTACGTTAAGGCACAACATGGGTTACGTTAAGGCACAACATGGGTTACGTTAAGGCACAACATGGGTTACGTTAAGGCACAACATGGGTTACGTTAAGGCACAACATGGGTTACGTTAAGGCACAACATGGGTTAGGTTAAGGCACAACATGGGTTAGGTTAAGGCACAACATGGGTTAGGTTAAGGCACAACATGGGTTAGGTTAAGGCACAACGTAAGTTAGGTTAAGGCACAACGTAAGTTAGGTTAAGGCACAACGTAAGTTAGGTTAAGGCACAACGTAGGTTAGGTTAAGGCACAACGTAGGTTAGGTTAAGGCACAACGTAGGTTAGGTTAAGGCACAACGTAGGTTAGGTTAAGGCACAACGTAGGTTAGGTTAAGGCACAACGTAGGTTAGGTTAAGGCACAACGTAGGTTAGGTTAAGGCACAACGTAGGTTAGGTTAAGGCACAACGTAGGTTAGGTTAAGGCACAACGTAGGTTAGGTTAAGGCACAACGTAGGTTAGGTTAAGGCACAACGTAGGTTAGGTTAAGGCACAACGTAGGTTAGGTTAAGGCACAACGTAGGTTAGGTTAAGGCACAATGTAGGTTAGGTTAAGGCACAACGTAGGTTAGGTTAAGGCACAACGTAGGTTAGGTTAAGGCACAACGTAGGTTAGGTTAAGGCACAACGTAGGTTAGGTTAAGGCACAACGTAGGTTAGGTTAAGGCACAACGTAGGTTAGGTTAAGGCACAACGTAGGTTAGGTTAAGGCACAACGTAGGTTAGGTTAAGGCACAACGTAGGTTAGGTTAAGGCACAACGTAGGTTAGGTTAAGGCACAACGTAGGTTAGGTTAAGGCACAACGTAGGTTAGGTTAAGGCACAACGTAGGTTAGGTTAAGGCACAACGTAGGTTAGGTTAAGGCACAACGTAGGTTAGGTTAAGGCACAACGTAGGTTAGGTTAAGGCACAACGTAGGTTAGGTTAAGGTACAACATAGGTTAGGTTAAGGTACAACATAGGTTAGGTTAAGGTACAACGTAGGTTAGGTTAAGGCGCAATGTCGGTTAGGTTAAGGTACGATATAGCTTAGGTTAAGGTACACATTGTTGTAGGGAAAGGTGTATTTGGGGGGGGGGGGCGGCGGCAGGTTCGTTGATAGTGATTATCGTAAGTGCATGCCTGCGGGATCATCCGATTTGTCACGTCAGGATGCACTTGTGGCTCATGACAGGCGGCGCTCCGATTCCAAGGTTGTGGCAGATCTGTGTCTTTCATTCCTGCCATTGTTTGTGTACTGTGACAGGAGGCAGTATGGTGATGTTGGGTGCACCCCTGTGTAGGACATGTGTGGGTGTTCGTGGCTTAGCTGAGCAATGGCGGATGTCGGAAGGGTGGGATATTCTGTTTTCTGGGTGGACCTCCCGGTCTGGTTATGATAGTGTGGATTGTGTAATGTGGCGGAGAGGATGCACCGGATGTTCTTCCATGCTGGTGGTTAGATATTGTGTGTGTGCCTGTTAGAGGCAGAGAGTAGTGTGTGATAGTGTCTGGCTGACGTGTGGTTCTCATTGTGTGCAGAGTCTTTCAGCATGTATAGGGACGGTTGTATATATTATCTGTATTCTGATGGCTCTGCATTTATTACTAATCAGTGCCGTGTATACGGTTACTCTGGTTCCAGTCGAAACTGTTCTATCTCTGTACATTAGTGACACTGCGGCTCCACTATGTTGCTGCCCCTGTCGGCCGTTTCCCCCAGTGTATGGCTAGTGATTATCAGCAATCAGTCTATTAGTCAATACCGGTAGTGTGACGACTTCAAATGTCCGGGATGGGGGAAGCTAAACCCTTCCCGTGGGTCAGGGCCTAGAAAGACTCTTCCCACGCAGGAGGCTCGGACTGTCGTTACTCTTCCGAGAAATATATTTGCCCAGCGTTTTTTGCGACTGCGAGTGCAACGCCAGGAGGCTCCGACTGTCGTTACTGTTCCGAGATATATATTTGCCCAACGTTTTTTGCGACTGCGAGTGCAACGCCCACGGGTACCGACATGGATGGGGCGCTTCCTAGCTGATCGCTCGGCATGGGAATCAGTACAGTGAGCAATGCGATCGCGTCTGTAGCTTGTACGTGGTACAGCTCGCAGCTCATGTATAGGGACAGCGGGA
>NW_026047547.1:115000-120000 GCF_023864345.2 Schistocerca serialis cubense
TTATGACTCGCGCTTACTGGGAATTCCTCGTTCATGGGGAACAATTGCAAGCCCCAATCCCTAGCACGAAGGAGGTTCAGCGGGTTACCCCGACCTTTCGGCCTAGGAAGACACGCTGATTCCTTCAGTGTAGCGCGCGTGCGGCCCAGAACATCTAAGGGCATCACAGACCTGTTATTGCTCAATCTCGTGCGGCTAGAAGCCGCCTGTCCCTCTAAGAAGAAAAGTAATCGCTGACAGCACGAAGGATGTCACGCGACTAGTTAGCAGGCTAGAGTCTCGTTCGTTATCGGAATTAACCAGACAAATCGCTCCACCAACTAAGAACGGCCATGCACCACCACCCACCGAATCAAGAAAGAGCTATCAATCTGTCAATCCTTCCGGTGTCCGGGCCTGGTGAGGTTTCCCGTGTTGAGTCAAATTAAGCCGCAGGCTCCACTCCTGGTGGTGCCCTTCCGTCAATTCCTTTAAGTTTCAGCTTTGCAACCATACTTCCCCCGGAACCCAAAAGCTTTGGTTTCCCGGAGGCTGCCCGCCGAGTCATCGGAGGAACTGCGGCGGATCGCTGGCTGGCATCGTTTATGGTTAGAACTAGGGCGGTATCTGATCGCCTTCGAACCTCTAACTTTCGTTCTTGATTAATGAAAACATACTTGGCAAATGCTTTCGCTTCTGTTCGTCTTGCGACGATCCAAGAATTTCACCTCTAACGTCGCAATACGAATGCCCCCGCCTGTCCCTATTAATCATTACCTCGGGTTCCGAAAACCAACAAAATAGAACCGAGGTCCTATTCCATTATTCCATGCACACAGTATTCAGGCGGGCTTGCCTGCTTTAAGCACTCTAATTTGTTCAAAGTAAACGTGCCGGCCCACCGAGACACTCAATAAAGAGCACCCTGGTAGGATTTCAACGGGGTCCGCCTCGGGACGCACGAGCACGCACGAGGCGGTCGCACGCCTTCGGCTCGCCCCACCGGCAGGACGTCCCACGATACATGCCAGTTAAACACCGACGGGCGGTGAACCAACAGCGTGGGACACAAATCCAACTACGAGCTTTTTAACCACAACAACTTTAATATACGCTATTGGAGCTGGAATTACCGCGGCTGCTGGCACCAGACTTGCCCTCCAATAGATACTCGTTAAAGGATTTAAAGTGTACTCATTCCGATTACGGGGCCTCGGATGAGTCCCGTATCGTTATTTTTCGTCACTACCTCCCCGTGCCGGGAGTGGGTAATTTGCGCGCCTGCTGCCTTCCTTGGATGTGGTAGCCGTTTCTCAGGCTCCCTCTCCGGAATCGAACCCTGATTCCCCGTTACCCGTTACAACCATGGTAGGCGCAGAACCTACCATCGACAGTTGATAAGGCAGACATTTGAAAGATGCGTCGCCGGTACGAGGACCGTGCGATCAGCCCAAAGTTATTCAGAGTCACCAAGGCAAACGGACCGGACGAGCCGACCGATTGGTTTTGATCTAATAAAAGCGTCCCTTCCATCTCTGGTCGGGACTCTGTTTGCATGTATTAGCTCTAGAATTACCACAGTTATCCAAGTAACGTGGGTACGATCTAAGGAACCATAACTGATTTAATGAGCCATTCGCGGTTTCACCTTAATGCGGCTTGTACTGAGACATGCATGGCTTAATCTTTGAGACAAGCATATGACTACTGGCAGGATCAACCAGGGAGCTGCGTCAACTAGAGCTGAGCAGCCGGCCGCCCGGGAGTGTGTCCCGGGGGCCCGCGCGAACACGCAAGCGTCCGCTCAATTATTCTGCAAACAGGAGGAGGCTGAGCTCCCCTGCACAACACACCTCGAAACCCTCTCAGGTCCCGGCGGCGCGCAGCGCCGTCCTAAGTACTTGGTCGGGTTCGAGAGAGGCGCAATCGCCCGGAGTTAGGCGAGTAGACGCTTTAGGTGCGACCACCCGTGCTCCCAACTGAGCTTGCCGCTGCCGACAGAGGCCCGGGAGCGTGCTGTCGTGGCATTGCCGGCGGGAGACAACACGCGCCACCTACGGTGACCGGCAGCTCCAACGCCAGCGCCACAGAAGGACAAAAGCCCCACTTGGGTGCCGAAGCGAACTCTCCCAGCACAGCGCACGCGCCAACACGTCCGCACAGCTGCGATACAAACCACCTGCGAGAACCGCTGGGGCGACCGAGCAGCAGACGGCGTCGCGGCGCCGAGCGCCGGGCGGCGGCGCATCCTCAGCGCACACAGTCCTCAATCGGACCAGCACACTGCAGATGGCCACCGCGCTTCGCACCGGGCCCGCGAGGACCTACTTTGGCCGCAAGGCGCCGCGAGCAGGGGGCGCCGGCGCGCAGCTGCGCCGCCTGCCGCGTCCGTCGGCCGGCGCGCCTGCCACTGGCCGCCCCCACCAGCCGGCTGTAGCGCGTGCGCCCACGCACCGCGCTGCCAGCACGCCGGGCGGCCCCCCCTCACCGGCCGGGGACGGTCCCACCCAGCCACCGCCGCGTATCGCCTCACACCCAGATCCCCTTTCACGTTCGTGGGCATGGTGGGTCCCCTTTCACGTTCGTGGGCATGGTGGGTATCCATGAAACAACCGGTTAATAGCTCGACCGATCGTCGCCAACACTGATTCACCTCTAGCGAGAACAACCGCACCACAACGGGTTACCAGTTGTTCATTTGCGTAACGTCACCAGCAAACGTAGACGTCCATCGCCATTTGCAACGAGTATTGCATGCCTGTGTCAGGTGTCACAACACACTACGTCTGCCCACATAGACGCAACAACATGTGCACGCCTAGAGAACACGTGGAAGGTAGCCCCCGTACGTATGCGGTGTCCATTGCGCGAACGACTGTCAGCCGGCCTCTGCAGCATGTCGCAGATGTGGAACGCGGTGCAACATGCTATCACAGTGTGTGAGAAGAGACGACTACGTCCGAATACACGCTCCACTACATCAACAGACTGCTCATGCTGATCGCCATCCAGGGCGTCCGTTCCTCCCACACGTCTGAATGGCGTACCACACTGCAATCCAGCTCCTAAAGGGAGACGACACGTAGCTGCGTCCACAATATTTGGACTGTATGGTCCGCCGTTGCTAGGCGCAGTCGTCGTACGGTCACACATGTGCCACGATGTATCATTCAGTACATACGGACCAATGTGCAGCACAGTTTGTGGGTTTTGCGTACATCCGCGGACAGGTGACAGGCCGTACCACAACGTAGGCTGAGTACGTCGGCATGCGAAGGGCATTGAACATGCAAACTTCTCAACGACCAGCTTGCGAAGGCAGGGGGGAAGGGGGGGGGCATGTACGTCCTGCTGCTATCCACATTACAGTGTATAGCAGGAGCATGTGGAAAGTCAGCAACACTTGCAAGGTGTTTAACATGACGCGATACACAGGGGACCGGGCAGTGCGAATAGCGAACTATATTGCGAGGGTTGCGGTTAGGCAACACTACACTAATTTAACGAGTTGCATAACAATTACAGAGCAGGTTCAGCGACAACGTGCGTCAGGTTAAGGCGCAATATAGGTTAGGTTGAGGCGCAATATGGGTTACGTTAAGGCACAAATTAGGTTACGTTAAGGCACAAATTAGGTTACGTTAAGGCACAAATTGGGTTACGTTAAGGCACAAATTGGGTTACGTTAAGGCACAAATTGGGTTACGTTAAGGCACAACATGGGTTACGTTAAGGCACAACATGGGTTACGTTAAGGCACAACATGGGTTACGTTAAGGCACAACATGGGTTACGTTAAGGCACAACATGGGTTACGTTAAGGCACAACATGGGTTACGTTAAGGCACAACATGGGTTACGTTAAGGCACAACATGGGTTACGTTAAGGCACAACATGGGTTACGTTAAGGCACAACATGGGTTACGTTAAGGCACAACATGGGTTAGGTTAAGGCACAACATGGGTTAGGTTAAGGCACAACATGGGTTAGGTTAAGGCACAACATGGGTTAGGTTAAGGCACAACGTAAGTTAGGTTAAGGCACAACGTAGGTTAGGTTAAGGCACAACGTAGGTTAGGTTAAGGCACAACGTAGGTTAGGTTAAGGCACAACGTAGGTTAGGTTAAGGCACAACGTAGGTTAGGTTAAGGCACAACGTAGGTTAGGTTAAGGCACAACGTAGGTTAGGTTAAGGCACAACGTAGGTTAGGTTAAGGCACAACGTAGGTTAGGTTAAGGCACAACGTAGGTTAGGTTAAGGCACAACGTAGGTTAGGTTAAGGCACAACGTAGGTTAGGTTAAGGCACAACGTAGGTTAGGTTAAGGCACAACGTAGGTTAGGTTAAGGCACAACGTAGGTTAGGTTAAGGCACAACGTAGGTTAGGTTAAGGCACAACGTAGGTTAGGTTAAGGCACAACGTAGGTTAGGTTAAGGCACAACGTAGGTTAGGTTAAGGCACAACGTAGGTTAGGTTAAGGCACAACGTAGGTTAGGTTAAGGCACAACGTAGGTTAGGTTAAGGCACAACGTAGGTTAGGTTAAGGCACAACGTAGGTTAGGTTAAGGCACAACGTAGGTTAGGTTAAGGCACAACGTAGGTTAGGTTAAGGCACAACGTAGGTTAGGTTAAGGCACAACGTAGGTTAGGTTAAGGCACAACGTAGGTTAGGTTAAGGCACAACGTAGGTTAGGTTAAGGCACAACGTAGGTTAGGTTAAGGCACAACGTAGGTTAGGTTAAGGCACAACGTAGGTTAGGTTAAGGTACAACGTAGGTTAGGTTAAGGCGCAATGTCGGTTAGGTTAAGGTACGATATAGCTTAGGTTAAGGTACACATTGTTGTAGGGAAAGGTGTATTTGGGGGGGGGGGCGGCGGCAGGTTCGTTGATAGTGATTATCGTAAGTGCATGCCTGCGGGATCATCCGATTTGTCACGTCAGGATGCACTTGTGGCTCATGACAGGCGGCGCTCCGATTCCAAGGTTGTGGCAGATCTGTGTCTTTCATTCCTGCCAT
>NW_026047547.1:125000-135000 GCF_023864345.2 Schistocerca serialis cubense
GCCCCAGGTGGGCGAGGGCTGCGGTAGCTGCGTCGATGAGGGACTGCAAGCCCCTCGGGGTCGCTGCAAACAGCAAGACGTCATCTGCAAAGGCCGCAGCGTTGACTCTGCGACCGAGGATCCGAGCTCCGATGTGGGAGGGCAGTTGGCCTAAAACGTAGTCCACCGCAAAGTTGAACAGGAGGGGGGAGAGGGGATCGCCCTGGCGAACGCCCCGTGCTGGCTGCACAGACACGCCCACACCGGCGCCGTCCGCTATCACTGTCGCGCTGCCCTCGTAGCACCGCTCGACGTACTCGACAAAGCAATCCGGTAGGCCATGCGCCTTCAGCACAGGGCGAAGGGCAGCATGATCCACCGAATCGAATGCCTTCGAAACGTCGATCGATGCCACAAAGACAGAGCGGCAGGAGCGAACTGCGTCGGTGAGAGCAGTGTCCAAGATGAAAGTATTTTCCAACATCCCATCCCGAGGGATGAATGCCCGCTGACGTTCGTCCACAGCACAAGCGCGCATCAGGCGTGACGCGAGAACCTTGTGAAAGGTCCGCGCCAACACCGAGCAGACCGTAATGGGGCGAAAGTCAGCGGGGGATGTTGGTGCAGCCGTTTTCGGGAGAAGGGACGTCCGCGCGCGAAGCAGGCGTTCCGGGAGGGCGCGGGCCAGAAGGAAGAGATTCATCACTTTCACCAGGACTTCGTGCGGCAGGCGCCGCAACTCCGCTGGGGTAAGGCCGTCCGGCCCGGCCGCTGATCCCCTGGGCGGCAACGCGGCGGCGACCTCCTCATGTGTGACCGGCCCCCATAGGCACTCAAGAGCGACAGGCTCCGAGTGCGGGAGGAGGCGGTCACGAATGAAGCCCGCGGTGGAGACGGGCTTCTTTGTGAAGAGGTCCGCCCAGAAGTCCAGCAGACCAGGGATGGCAGGTGGCGGCTGGAGCAGGGTGCCATCCAAGAGGCCGCGCACGCAACGTGCACGCGACCGTCGGAAGGCATCCTGCGTTCTCGCGTACTCCCAGCGGCGCCGCTTGCGCTTCTGCGTCGGCGGCGCGGCAGGCGGCCGCTTCGATGGTTGGCGCGGCCGCTGTGTCCTGGTGATCGATCTCTCCCCTCTGGACCCGACCGACGCAAGGGCATCCGGGAGCATGCCCAGGATGACATCGGGCGGCGTGCCCCGCCCCAGACCTATGACACGATCCAGGGCAGAGAAACGCTGGGCGGAAGCGGGTAGCCCCGCCAGATGCTCCCAGATGGCGGCGTCAGTCGGCCCCTCCGGCGGCGGCCCGGTGGTGTCGGCCGCGAAGTCCTCGGCTGCGTCGACGGGCGGCGCAGCGGCCTCGCCCGCGTCTGGCAGCGGGCTCGCTGCTCCCCGGCGGGACGCCGGCTCTTCCCCCCGACCGATCTCAAGCGCCTCCATGAATTGGCGGACAAGCTGCTTGTGGGCAGCTTGCCGCCGTCGGCACTTGATTGCCTCAAGCGTTCGGTCGGGGAACATCCTGATGAGCTCTTGATTTACAAAGAAGAACCGGGCGTCCCTCTCGAGGAACAGTTCGGCCTCCGCCTTGGCGAGCGACAGGACTTCTTCCTCCGTCCACCTCGCGCGATGCCTCTCCGTGACGATCTCCGCGTTGGCTGCCGCAAGGTGTTGGCGGCGGCGATGGACCCCGAGACCGTTCTTGGTGGTGAAGCTGCGGTGGCACTCACTACAGGCGTATACAGCTGCAAAAGTTACAAGATTTTCGGCACGGCCGGTTGGCCGGCTAGGTGCTGGGGGAGTTGGGGTGGCACCTTCAGCGGAAGGGCCACCACTTTTTCTCTGAATACTGCCCCCAACTAAAAAAGGGATAGTGCGAGGGGGGGCTGGTAACCCCCCCAAGCCCCTGGTGCGGTCTTCCACTCTGCGAAAATCAGCGGGCCCACGAGAAGGGGAGAAGACCGCAGGAGAGGAGAGGCTAAGAGGGCTAGGCCCATGTATTGCGCATCACTCTCCCTGTAACCATAACCCAAGGAAGGCACCTCGCAGCAGCAGCACGACTACATCAAGACCGCACATCAAGACCGCAAGAGTCATAGTTACTCCCGCCGTTTACCCGCGCTTGCTTGAATTTCTTCACGTTGACATTCAGAGCACTGGGCAGAAATCACATTGCGTCAACACCCGCTAGGGCCATCGCAATGCTTTGTTTTAATTAGACAGTCGGATTCCCCCAGTCCGTGCCAGTTCTGAGTTGATCGTTGAATGGCGGCCGAAGAGAATCCGCGCACCCGCGCGCCCCCGGAGGAGCACGCTAAGGCGGACGCGGCCTCGCAGCAAGGAAGATCCGTGGGAGGCCAAGGCACGGGACCGAGCTCGGATCCTGCACGCAGGTTGAAGCACCGGGGCGCGAACGCCGCGCAGGCGCGCGCATCCTGCACCGCCGGCCAGCACGAGGCCGACCAACGGCGAGAGCAGACCACGCCCGCGCTAAACGCCCGCACTTACCGGCACCCCTACGGCACTCACCTCGCCCAGGCCCGGCACGTTAGCGCTGACCCACTTCCCGACCAAGCCCGACACGCCCCGATCCTCAGAGCCAATCCTTATCCCGAAGTTACGGATCCAATTTGCCGACTTCCCTTACCTACATTATTCTACCGACTAGAGGCTCTTCACCTTGGAGACCTGCTGCGGATATGGGTACGAACCGGCGCGACACCTCCACGTGGCCCTCTCCCGGATTTTCAAGGTCCGAGGGGAAGATCGGGACACCGCCGCAACTGCGGTGCTCTTCGCGTTCCAAACCCTATCTCCCTGCTAGAGGATTCCAGGGAACTCGAACGCTCATGCAGAAAAGAAAACTCTTCCCCGATCTCCCGACGGCGTCTCCGGGTCCTTTTGGGTTACCCCGACGAGCATCTCTAAAAGAGGGGCCCGACTTGTATCGGTTCCGCTGCCGGGTTCCGGAATAGGAACCGGATTCCCTTTCGCCCAACGGGGGCCAGCACAAAGTGCATCATGCTATGACGGCCCCCATCAACATCGGATTTCTCCTAGGGCTTAGGATCGACTGACTCGTGTGCAACGGCTGTTCACACGAAACCCTTCTCCGCGTCAGCCCTCCAGGGCCTCGCTGGAGTATTTGCTACTACCACCAAGATCTGCACCGACGGCGGCTCCAGGCAGGCTCACGCCCAGACCCTTCTGCGCCCACCGCCGCGACCCTCCTACTCGTCAGGGCTTCGCGGCCGGCCGCAAGGACCGGCCATGACTGCCAGACTGACGGCCGAGTATAGGCACGACGCTTCAGCGCCATCCATTTTCAGGGCTAGTTGCTTCGGCAGGTGAGTTGTTACACACTCCTTAGCGGATTCCGACTTCCATGGCCACCGTCCTGCTGTCTTAAGCAACCAACGCCTTTCATGGTTTCCCATGAGCGTCGATTCGGGCGCCTTAACTCGGCGTTTGGTTCATCCCACAGCGCCAGTTCTGCTTACCAAAAGTGGCCCACTTGGCACTCCGATCCGAGTCGTTTGCTCGCGGCTTCAGCATATCAAGCAAGCCGGAGATCTCACCCATTTAAAGTTTGAGAATAGGTTGAGGTCGTTTCGGCCCCAAGGCCTCTAATCATTCGCTTTACCGGATGAGACTCGTACGAGCACCAGCTATCCTGAGGGAAACTTCGGAGGGAACCAGCTACTAGATGGTTCGATTAGTCTTTCGCCCCTATACCCAGCTCCGACGATCGATTTGCACGTCAGAATCGCTACGGACCTCCATCAGGGTTTCCCCTGACTTCGTCCTGGCCAGGCATAGTTCACCATCTTTCGGGTCCCAACGTGTACGCTCTAGGTGCGCCTCACCTCGCAATGAGGACGAGACGCCCCGGGAGTGCGGAGGCCGCCGCCCCGTGAAGGGCGGGGAAGCCCCATCCTCCCTCGGCCCGCGCAAGGCGAGACCTTCACTTTCATTACGCCTTTAGGTTTCGTACAGCCCAATGACTCGCGCACATGTTAGACTCCTTGGTCCGTGTTTCAAGACGGGTCGTGAAATTGTCCAAAGCTGAAGCGCCGCTGACGGGAGCGATTATTCCGCCTGAGAGCATCCCGAGCCAACAGCGGCGCGGGTCCGGGGCCGGGCCAGGTAGGTCCGTCATCCGGGAAGAACCGCGCGCGCTTGCCGGGAGCCCGAGCGCCCAAAGGGGCGAATCGACTCCTCCAGATATACCGCCGGGCAGCCAGCCAGGACACCGGGGCTCTGCCCAACAGACGCGAACCGAGGCCCGCGGAAGGACAGGCTGCGCACCCGGGCCGTAGGCCGGCACCCAGCGGGTCGCGACGTCCTACTAGGGGAGAAGTGCGGCCCACCGCACACCGGAACGGCCCCACCCCGCGGCGAGTGGAAAGGCAACCGGACACGACCCCGCCGCGGATTGCTCCGCGCGGGCGGCCGGCCCCATCTGCCGAGGGCGGAGGCCAGTGGCCGGATGGGCGTGAATCTCACCCGTTCGACCTTTCGGACTTCTCACGTTTACCCCAGAACGGTTTCACGTACTTTTGAACTCTCTCTTCAAAGTTCTTTTCAACTTTCCCTCACGGTACTTGTTCGCTATCGGTCTCGTGGTCATATTTAGTCTCAGATGGAGTTTACCACCCACTTGGAGCTGCACTCTCAAGCAACCCGACTCGAAGGAGAGGTCCCGCCGACGCTCGCACCGGCCGCTACGGGCCTGGCACCCTCTACGGGCCGTGGCCTCATTCAAGTTGGACTTGGGCTCGGCGCGAGGCGTCGGGGTAGTGGACCCTCCCAAACACCACATGCCACGACAGGCGGCCGCCTGCGGGGTTCGGTGCTGGACTCTTCCCTGTTCGCTCGCCGCTACTGGGGGAATCCTTGTTAGTTTCTTTTCCTCCGCTTAGTAATATGCTTAAATTCAGCGGGTAGTCTCGCCTGCTCTGAGGTCGTTGTACGAGGTGTCGCACGCCACGCCGCCAGCCGGCTGTGCACGCTACCGAGTAAGTACCGGTATGCGAACCGCCAGGCGACGGGCGCGCATCGCACGTTTAAGGAGACGCGGCCGGCCCCACAGGCGGCCACGACACTCCCAGGTCAGCGAAGCGGGGCAAACGCCGCGCGCTTCAGTATACGTAGCCGACCCTCAGCCAGACGTGGCCCGGGAACGGAATCCATGGACCGCAATGTGCGTTCGAAACGTCGATGTTCATGTGTCCTGCAGTTCACATGTCGACGCGCAATTTGCTGCGTTCTTCATCGACCCACGAGCCGAGTGATCCACCGTCCTGGGTGATCTTTTCATAGTTTCCACCATCTCTTTCGAGACAGTTGCATAGGCGGGACTGAGGCGTGTGGCGGCCCTGTTCCAGCGTTCAGTGTCCAACGGCCTCACGGCCGATGGGCGTCGTACGGCTCCACACCGGAGCGGACAGGCAGTCGGGCGAAAGTCATTCAAAACCGGCGCCAGGCGCCAGGTGCCGCAGGCCAGCCGCTCCAGCGCTTCAGCGCTCGTACCACACAACATTGCCGTTAGTTTTGAGACGAACGCGTGGTTCCGCACGCGGCGCACGGCTACTGCGAGCCGTACAGGTAGCTGCGTGTTGCGCGACACGACACGCACATCGAAAGACATGCAGTCTAGTCGGTAATGATCCTTCCGCAGGTTCACCTACGGAAACCTTGTTACGACTTTTACTTCCTCTAAATGATCAAGTTTGGTCATCTTTCCGGTAGCATCGGCAACGACAGAGTCAATGCCGCGTACCAGTCCGAAGACCTCACTAAATCATTCAATCGGTAGTAGCGACGGGCGGTGTGTACAAAGGGCAGGGACGTAATCAACGCGAGCTTATGACTCGCGCTTACTGGGAATTCCTCGTTCATGGGGAACAATTGCAAGCCCCAATCCCTAGCACGAAGGAGGTTCAGCGGGTTACCCCGACCTTTCGGCCTAGGAAGACACGCTGATTCCTTCAGTGTAGCGCGCGTGCGGCCCAGAACATCTAAGGGCATCACAGACCTGTTATTGCTCAATCTCGTGCGGCTAGAAGCCGCCTGTCCCTCTAAGAAGAAAAGTAATCGCTGACAGCACGAAGGATGTCACGCGACTAGTTAGCAGGCTAGAGTCTCGTTCGTTATCGGAATTAACCAGACAAATCGCTCCACCAACTAAGAACGGCCATGCACCACCACCCACCGAATCAAGAAAGAGCTATCAATCTGTCAATCCTTCCGGTGTCCGGGCCTGGTGAGGTTTCCCGTGTTGAGTCAAATTAAGCCGCAGGCTCCACTCCTGGTGGTGCCCTTCCGTCAATTCCTTTAAGTTTCAGCTTTGCAACCATACTTCCCCCGGAACCCAAAAGCTTTGGTTTCCCGGAGGCTGCCCGCCGAGTCATCGGAGGAACTGCGGCGGATCGCTGGCTGGCATCGTTTATGGTTAGAACTAGGGCGGTATCTGATCGCCTTCGAACCTCTAACTTTCGTTCTTCATTAATGAAAACATACTTGGCAAATGCTTTCGCTTCTGTTCGTCTTGCGACGATCCAAGAATTTCACCTCTAACGTCGCAATACGAATGCCCCCGCCTGTCCCTATTAATCATTACCTCGGGTTCCGAAAACCAACAAAATAGAACCGAGGTCCTATTCCATTATTCCATGCACACAGTATTCAGGCGGGCTTGCCTGCTTTAAGCACTCTAATTTGTTCAAAGTAAACGTGCCGGCCCACCGAGACACTCAATAAAGAGCACCCTGGTAGGATTTCAACGGGGTCCGCCTCGGGACGCACGAGCACGCACGAGGCGGTCGCACGCCTTCGGCTCGCCCCACCGGCAGGACGTCCCACGATACATGCCAGTTAAACACCGACGGGCGGTGAACCAACAGCGTGGGACACAAATCCAACTACGAGCTTTTTAACCGCAACAACTTTAATATACGCTATTGGAGCTGGAATTACCGCGGCTGCTGGCACCAGACTTGCCCTCCAATAGATACTCGTTAAAGGATTTAAAGTGTACTCATTCCGATTACGGGGCCTCGGATGAGTCCCGTATCGTTATTTTTCGTCACTACCTCCCCGTGCCGGGAGTGGGTAATTTGCGCGCCTGCTGCCTTCCTTGGATGTGGTAGCCGTTTCTCAGGCTCCCTCTCCGGAATCGAACCCTGATTCCCCGTTACCCGTTACAACCATGGTAGGCGCAGAACCTACCATCGACAGTTGATAAGGCAGACATTTGAAAGATGCGTCGCCGGTACGAGGACCGTGCGATCAGCCCAAAGTTATTCAGAGTCACCAAGGCAAACGGACCGGACGAGCCGACCGATTGGTTTTGATCTAATAAAAGCGTCCCTTCCATCTCTGGTCGGGACTCTGTTTGCATGTATTAGCTCTAGAATTACCACAGTTATCCAAGTAACGTGGGTACGATCTAAGGAACCATAACTGATTTAATGAGCCATTCGCGGTTTCACCTTAATGCGGCTTGTACTGAGACATGCATGGCTTAATCTTTGAGACAAGCATATGACTACTGGCAGGATCAACCAGGGAGCTGCGTCAACTAGAGCTGAGCAGCCGGCCGCCCGGGAGTGTGTCCCGGGGGCCCGCGCGAACACGCAAGCGTCCGCTCAATTATTCTGCAAACAGGAGGAGGCTGAGCTCCCCTGCACAACACACCTCGAAACCCTCTCATGTCCCGGCGGCGCGCAGCGCCGTCCTAAGTACTTGGTCGGGTTCGAGAGAGGCGCAATCGCCCGGAGTTAGGCGAGTAGACGCTTTAGGTGCGACCACCCGTGCTCCCAACTGAGCTTGCCGCTGCCGACAGAGGCCCGGGAGCGTGCTGTCGTGGCATTGCCGGCGGGAGACAACACGCGCCACCTACGGTGACCGGCAGCTCCAACGCCAGCGCCACAGAAGGACAAAAGCCCCACTTGGGTGCCGAAGCGAACTCTCCCAGCACAGCGCACGCGCCAACACGTCCGCACAGCTGCGATACAAACCACCTGCGAGAACCGCTGGGGCGACCGAGCAGCAGACGGCGTCGCGGCGCCGAGCGCCGGGCGGCGGCGCATCCTCAGCGCACACAGTCCTCAATCGGACCAGCACACTGCAGATGGCCACCGCGCTTCGCACCGGGCCCGCGAGGACCTACTTTGGCCGCAAGGCGCCGCGAGCAGGGGGCGCCGGCGCGCAGCTGCGCCGCCTGCCGCGTCCGTCGGCCGGCGCGCCTGCCACTGGCCGCCCCCACCAGCCGGCTGTAGCGCGTGCGCCCACGCACCGCGCTGCCAGCACGCCGGGCGGCCCCCCCTCACCGGCCGGGGACGGTCCCACCCAGCCACCGCCGCGTATCGCCTCACACCCAGATCCCCTTTCACGTTCGTGGGCATGGTGGGTCCCCTTTCACGTTCGTGGGCATGGTGGGTATCCATGAAACAACCGGTTAATAGCTCGACCGATCGTCGCCAACACTGATTCACCTCTAGCGAGAACAACCGCACCACAACGGGTTACCAGTTGTTCATTTGCGTAACGTCACCAGCAAACGTAGACGTCCATCGCCATTTGCAACGAGTATTGCATGCCTGTGTCAGGTGTCACAACACACTACGTCTGCCCACATAGACGCAACAACATGTGCACGCCTAGAGAACACGTGGAAGGTAGCCCCCGTACGTATGCGGTGTCCATTGCGCGAACGACTGTCAGCCGGCCTCTGCAGCATGTCGCAGATGTGGAACGCGGTGCAACATGCTATCACAGTGTGTGAGAAGAGACGACTACGTCCGAATACACGCTCCACTACATCAACAGACTGCTCATGCTGATCGCCATCCAGGGCGTCCGTTCCTCCCACACGTCTGAATGGCGTACCACACTGCAATCCAGCTCCTAAAGGGAGACGACACGTAGCTGCGTCCACAATATTTGGACTGTATGGTCCGCCGTTGCTAGGCGCAGTCGTCGTACGGTCACACATGTGCCACGATGTATCATTCAGTACATACGGACCAATGTGCAGCACAGTTTGTGGGTTTTGCGTACATCCGCGGACAGGTGACAGGCCGTACCACAACGTAGGCTGAGTACGTCGGCATGCGAAGGGCATTGAACATGCAAACTTCTCAACGACCAGCTTGCGAAGGCAGGGGGGAAGGGGGGGGGCATGTACGTCCTGCTGCTATCCACATTACAGTGTATAGCAGGAGCATGTGGAAAGTCAGCAACACTTGCAAGGTGTTTAACATGACGCGATACACAGGGGACCGGGCAGTGCGAATAGCGAACTATATTGCGAGGGTTGCGGTTAGGCAACACTACACTAATTTAACGAGTTGCATAACAATTACAGAGCAGGTTCAGCGACAACGTGCGTCAGGTTAAGGCGCAATATAGGTTAGGTTGAGGCGCAATATGGGTTACGTTAAGGCACAAATTAGGTTACGTTAAGGCACAAATTAGGTTACGTTAAGGCACAAATTGGGTTACGTTAAGGCACAAATTGGGTTACGTTAAGGCACAAATTGGGTTACGTTAAGGCACAACATGGGTTACGTTAAGGCACAACATGGGTTACGTTAAGGCACAACATGGGTTACGTTAAGGCACAACATGGGTTACGTTAAGGCACAACATGGGTTACGTTAAGGCACAACATGGGTTACGTTAAGGCACAACATGGGTTACGTTAAGGCACAACATGGGTTACGTTAAGGCACAACATGGGTTACGTTAAGGCACAACATGGGTTAGGTTAAGGCACAACATGGGTTAGGTTAAGGCACAACATGGGTTAGGTTAAGGCACAACGTAAGTTAGGTTAAGGCACAACGTAAGTTAGGTTAAGGCACAACATAAGTTAGGTTAAGGCACAACGTAGGTTAGGTTAAGGCACAACGTAGGTTAGGTTAAGGCACAACGTAGGTTAGGTTAAGGCACAACGTAGGTTAGGTTAAGGCACAACGTAGGTTAGGTTAAGGCACAACGTAGGTTAGGTTAAGGCACAAC
>NW_026047547.1:142500-147500 GCF_023864345.2 Schistocerca serialis cubense
ACGGCCTCACGGCCGATGGGCGTCGTACGGCTCCACACCGGAGCGGACAGGCAGTCGGGCGAAAGTCATTCAAAACCGGCGCCAGGCGCCAGGTGCCGCAGGCCAGCCGCTCCAGCGCTTCAGCGCTCGTACCACACAACATTGCCGTTAGTTTTGAGACGAACGCGTGGTTCCGCACGCGGCGCACGGCTACTGCGAGCCGTACAGGTAGCTGCGTGTTGCGCGACACGACACGCACATCGAAAGACATGCAGTCTAGTCGGTAATGATCCTTCCGCAGGTTCACCTACGGAAACCTTGTTACGACTTTTACTTCCTCTAAATGATCAAGTTTGGTCATCTTTCCGGTAGCATCGGCAACGACAGAGTCAATGCCGCGTACCAGTCCGAAGACCTCACTAAATCATTCAATCGGTAGTAGCGACGGGCGGTGTGTACAAAGGGCAGGGACGTAATCAACGCGAGCTTATGACTCGCGCTTACTGGGAATTCCTCGTTCATGGGGAACAATTGCAAGCCCCAATCCCTAGCACGAAGGAGGTTCAGCGGGTTACCCCGACCTTTCGGCCTAGGAAGACACGCTGATTCCTTCAGTGTAGCGCGCGTGCGGCCCAGAACATCTAAGGGCATCACAGACCTGTTATTGCTCAATCTCGTGCGGCTAGAAGCCGCCTGTCCCTCTAAGAAGAAAAGTAATCGCTGACAGCACGAAGGATGTCACGCGACTAGTTAGCAGGCTAGAGTCTCGTTCGTTATCGGAATTAACCAGACAAATCGCTCCACCAACTAAGAACGGCCATGCACCACCACCCACCGAATCAAGAAAGAGCTATCAATCTGTCAATCCTTCCGGTGTCCGGGCCTGGTGAGGTTTCCCGTGTTGAGTCAAATTAAGCCGCAGGCTCCACTCCTGGTGGTGCCCTTCCGTCAATTCCTTTAAGTTTCAGCTTTGCAACCATACTTCCCCCGGAACCCAAAAGCTTTGGTTTCCCGGAGGCTGCCCGCCGAGTCATCGGAGGAACTGCGGCGGATCGCTGGCTGGCATCGTTTATGGTTAGAACTAGGGCGGTATCTGATCGCCTTCGAACCTCTAACTTTCGTTCTTGATTAATGAAAACATACTTGGCAAATGCTTTCGCTTCTGTTCGTCTTGCGACGATCCAAGAATTTCACCTCTAACGTCGCAATACGAATGCCCCCGCCTGTCCCTATTAATCATTACCTCGGGTTCCGAAAACCAACAAAATAGAACCGAGGTCCTATTCCATTATTCCATGCACACAGTATTCAGGCGGGCTTGCCTGCTTTAAGCACTCTAATTTGTTCAAAGTAAACGTGCCGGCCCACCGAGACACTCAATAAAGAGCACCCTGGTAGGATTTCAACGGGGTCCGCCTCGGGACGCACGAGCACGCACGAGGCGGTCGCACGCCTTCGGCTCGCCCCACCAGCAGGACGTCCCACGATACATGCCAGTTAAACACCGACGGGCGGTGAACCAACAGCGTGGGACACAAATCCAACTACGAGCTTTTTAACCGCAACAACTTTAATATACGCTATTGGAGCTGGAATTACCGCGGCTGCTGGCACCAGACTTGCCCTCCAATAGATACTCGTTAAAGGATTTAAAGTGTACTCATTCCGATTACGGGGCCTCGGATGAGTCCCGTATCGTTATTTTTCGTCACTACCTCCCCGTGCCGGGAGTGGGTAATTTGCGCGCCTGCTGCCTTCCTTGGATGTGGTAGCCGTTTCTCAGGCTCCCTCTCCGGAATCGAACCCTGATTCCCCGTTACCCGTTACAACCATGGTAGGCGCAGAACCTACCATCGACAGTTGATAAGGCAGACATTTGAAAGATGCGTCGCCGGTACGAGGACCGTGCGATCAGCCCAAAGTTATTCAGAGTCACCAAGGCAAACGGACCGGACGAGCCGACCGATTGGTTTTGATCTAATAAAAGCGTCCCTTCCATCTCTGGTCGGGACTCTGTTTGCATGTATTAGCTCTAGAATTACCACAGTTATCCAAGTAACGTGGGTACGATCTAAGGAACCATAACTGATTTAATGAGCCATTCGCGGTTTCACCTTAATGCGGCTTGTACTGAGACATGCATGGCTTAATCTTTGAGACAAGCATATGACTACTGGCAGGATCAACCAGTGAGCTGCGTCAACTAGAGCTGAGCAGCCGGCCGCCCGGGAGTGTGTCCCGGGGGCCCGCGCGAACACGCAAGCGTCCGCTCAATTATTCTGCAAACAGGAGGAGGCTGAGCTCCCCTGCACAACACACCTCGAAACCCTCTCATGTCCCGGCGGCGCGCAGCGCCGTCCTAAGTACTTGGTCGGGTTCGAGAGAGGCGCAATCGCCCGGAGTTAGGCGAGTAGACGCTTTAGGTGCGACCACCCGTGCTCCCAACTGAGCTTGCCGCTGCCGACAGAGGCCCGGGAGCGTGCTGTCGTGGCATTGCCGGCGGGAGACAACACGCGCCACCTACGGTGACCGGCAGCTCCAACGCCAGCGCCACAGAAGGACAAAAGCCCCACTTGGGTGCCGAAGCGAACTCTCCCAGCACAGCGCACGCGCCAACACGTCCGCACAGCTGCGATACAAACCACCTGCGAGAACCGCTGGGGCGACCGAGCAGCAGACGGCGTCGCGGCGCCGAGCGCCGGGCGGCGGCGCATCCTCAGCGCACACAGTCCTCAATCGGACCAGCACACTGCAGATGGCCACCGCGCTTCGCACCGGGCCCGCGAGGACCTACTTTGGCCGCAAGGCGCCGCGAGCAGGGGGCGCCGGCGCGCAGCTGCGCCGCCTGCCGCGTCCGTCGGCCGGCGCGCCTGCCACTGGCCGCCCCCACCAGCCGGCTGTAGCGCGTGCGCCCACGCACCGCGCTGCCAGCACGCCGGGCGGCCCCCCCTCACCGGCCGGGGACGGTCCCACCCAGCCACCGCCGCGTATCGCCTCACACCCAGATCCCCTTTCACGTTCGTGGGCATGGTGGGTCCCCTTTCACGTTCGTGGGCATGGTGGGTATCCATGAAACAACCGGTTAATAGCTCGACCGATCGTCGCCAACACTGATTCACCTCTAGCGAGAACAACCGCACCACAACGGGTTACCAGTTGTTCATTTGCGTAACGTCACCAGCAAACGTAGACGTCCATCGCCATTTGCAACGAGTATTGCATGCCTGTGTCAGGTGTCACAACACACTACGTCTGCCCACATAGACGCAACAACATGTGCACGCCTAGAGAACACGTGGAAGGTAGCCCCCGTACGTATGCGGTGTCCATTGCGCGAACGACTGTCAGCCGGCCTCTGCAGCATGTCGCAGATGTGGAACGCGGTGCAACATGCTATCACAGTGTGTGAGAAGAGACGACTACGTCCGAATACACGCTCCACTACATCAACAGACTGCTCATGCTGATCGCCATCCAGGGCGTCCGTTCCTCCCACACGTCTGAATGGCGTACCACACTGCAATCCAGCTCCTAAAGGGAGACGACACGTAGCTGCGTCCACAATATTTGGACTGTATGGTCCGCCGTTGCTAGGCGCAGTCGTCGTACGGTCACACATGTGCCACGATGTATCATTCAGTACATACGGACCAATGTGCAGCACAGTTTGTGGGTTTTGCGTACATCCGCGGACAGGTGACAGGCCGTACCACAACGTAGGCTGAGTACGTCGGCATGCGAAGGGCATTGAACATGCAAACTTCTCAACGACCAGCTTGCGAAGGCAGGGGGGAAGGGGGGGGGCATGTACGTCCTGCTGCTATCCACATTACAGTGTATAGCAGGAGCATGTGGAAAGTCAGCAACACTTGCAAGGTGTTTAACATGACGCGATACACAGGGGACCGGGCAGTGCGAATAGCGAACTATATTGCGAGGGTTGCGGTTAGGCAACACTACACTAATTTAACGAGTTGCATAACAATTACAGAGCAGGTTCAGCGACAACGTGCGTCAGGTTAAGGCGCAATATAGGTTAGGTTGAGGCGCAATATGGGTTACGTTAAGGCACAAATTAGGTTACGTTAAGGCACAAATTAGGTTACGTTAAGGCACAAATTGGGTTACGTTAAGGCACAAATTGGGTTACGTTAAGGCACAAATTGGGTTACGTTAAGGCACAACATGGGTTACGTTAAGGCACAACATGGGTTACGTTAAGGCACAACATGGGTTACGTTAAGGCACAACATGGGTTACGTTAAGGCACAACATGGGTTACGTTAAGGCACAACATGGGTTACGTTAAGGCACAACATGGGTTACGTTAAGGCACAACATGGGTTACGTTAAGGCACAACATGGGTTACGTTAAGGCACAACATGGGTTACGTTAAGGCACAACATGGGTTACGTTAAGGCACAACATGGGTTAGGTTAAGGCACAACATGGGTTAGGTTAAGGCACAACATGGGTTAGGTTAAGGCACAACATGGGTTAGGTTAAGGCACAACGTAAGTTAGGTTAAGGCACAACGTAAGTTAGGTTAAGGCACAACGTAAGTTAGGTTAAGGCACAACGTAGGTTAGGTTAAGGCACAACGTAGGTTAGGTTAAGGCACAACGTAGGTTAGGTTAAGGCACAACGTAGGTTAGGTTAAGGCACAACGTAGGTTAGGTTAAGGCACAACGTAGGTTAGGTTAAGGCACAACGTAGGTTAGGTTAAGGCACAACGTAGGTTAGGTTAAGGCACAACGTAGGTTAGGTTAAGGCACAACGTAGGTTAGGTTAAGGCACAACGTAGGTTAGGTTAAGGCACAACGTAGGTTAGGTTAAGGCACAACGTAGGTTAGGTTAAGGCACAACGTAGGTTAGGTTAAGGCACAACGTAGGTTAGGTTAAGGCACAACGTAGGTTAGGTTAAGGCACAACGTAGGTTAGGTTAAGGCACAACGTAGGTTAGGTTAAGGCACAACGTAGGTTAGGTTAAGGCACAACGTAGGTTAGGTTAAGGCACAAC
>NW_026047547.1:157500-160000 GCF_023864345.2 Schistocerca serialis cubense
AATTATTCTGCAAACAGGAGGAGGCTGAGCTCCCCTGCACAACACACCTCGAAACCCTCTCAGGTCCCGGCGGCGCGCAGCGCCGTCCTAAGTACTTGGTCGGGTTCGAGAGAGGCGCAATCGCCCGGAGTTAGGCGAGTAGACGCTTTAGGTGCGACCACCCGTGCTCCCAACTGAGCTTGCCGCTGCCGACAGAGGCCCGGGAGCGTGCTGTCGTGGCATTGCCGGCGGGAGACAACACGCGCCACCTACGGTGACCGGCAGCTCCAACGCCAGCGCCACAGAAGGACAAAAGCCCCACTTGGGTGCCGAAGCGAACTCTCCCAGCACAGCGCACGCGCCAACACGTCCGCACAGCTGCGATACAAACCACCTGCGAGAACCGCTGGGGCGACCGAGCAGCAGACGGCGTCGCGGCGCCGAGCGCCGGGCGGCGGCGCATCCTCAGCGCACACAGTCCTCAATCGGACCAGCACACTGCAGATGGCCACCGCGCTTCGCACCGGGCCCGCGAGGACCTACTTTGGCCGCAAGGCGCCGCGAGCAGGGGGCGCCGGCGCGCAGCTGCGCCGCCTGCCGCGTCCGTCGGCCGGCGCGCCTGCCACTGGCCGCCCCCACCAGCCGGCTGTAGCGCGTGCGCCCACGCACCGCGCTGCCAGCAAGCCGGGCGGCCCCCCCTCACCGGCCGGGGACGGTCCCACCCAGCCACCGCCGCGTATCGCCTCACACCCAGATCCCCTTTCACGTTCGTGGGCATGGTGGGTCCCCTTTCACGTTCGTGGGCATGGTGGGTATCCATGAAACAACCGGTTAATAGCTCGACCGATCGTCGCCAACACTGATTCACCTCTAGCGAGAACAACCGCACCACAACGGGTTACCAGTTGTTCATTTGCGTAACGTCACCAGCAAACGTAGACGTCCATCGCCATTTGCAACGAGTATTGCATGCCTGTGTCAGGTGTCACAACACACTACGTCTGCCCACATAGACGCAACAACATGTGCACGCCTAGAGAACACGTGGAAGGTAGCCCCCGTACGTATGCGGTGTCCATTGCGCGAACGACTGTCAGCCGGCCTCTGCAGCATGTCGCAGATGTGGAACGCGGTGCAACATGCTATCACAGTGTGTGAGAAGAGACGACTACGTCCGAATACACGCTCCACTACATCAACAGACTGCTCATGCTGATCGCCATCCAGGGCGTCCGTTCCTCCCACACGTCTGAATGGCGTACCACACTGCAATCCAGCTCCTAAAGGGAGACGACACGTAGCTGCGTCCACAATATTTGGACTGTATGGTCCGCCGTTGCTAGGCGCAGTCGTCGTACGGTCACACATGTGCCACGATGTATCATTCAGTACATACGGACCAATGTGCAGCACAGTTTGTGGGTTTTGCGTACATCCGCGGACAGGTGACAGGCCGTACCACAACGTAGGCTGAGTACGTCGGCATGCGAAGGGCATTGAACATGCAAACTTCTCAACGACCAGCTTGCGAAGGCAGGGGGGAAGGGGGGGGGCATGTACGTCCTGCTGCTATCCACATTACAGTGTATAGCAGGAGCATGTGGAAAGTCAGCAACACTTGCAAGGTGTTTAACATGACGCGATACACAGGGGACCGGGCAGTGCGAATAGCGAACTATATTGCGAGGGTTGCGGTTAGGCAACACTACACTAATTTAACGAGTTGCATAACAATTACAGAGCAGGTTCAGCGACAACGTGCGTCAGGTTAAGGCGCAATATAGGTTAGGTTGAGGCGCAATATGGGTTACGTTAAGGCACAAATTAGGTTACGTTAAGGCACAAATTAGGTTACGTTAAGGCACAAATTGGGTTACGTTAAGGCACAAATTGGGTTACGTTAAGGCACAAATTGGGTTACGTTAAGGCACAATATGGGTTACGTTAAGGCACAACATGGGTTACGTTAAGGCACAACATGGGTTACGTTAAGGCACAACATGGGTTACGTTAAGGCACAACATGGGTTACGTTAAGGCACAACATGGGTTACGTTAAGGCACAACATGGGTTACGTTAAGGCACAACATGGGTTACGTTAAGGCACAACATGGGTTACGTTAAGGCACAACATGGGTTACGTTAAGGCACAACATGGGTTACGTTAAGGCACAACATGGGTTAGGTTAAGGCACAACATGGGTTAGGTTAAGGCACAACATGGGTTAGGTTAAGGCACAACATGGGTTAGGTTAAGGCACAACGTAAGTTAGGTTAAGGCACAACGTAAGTTAGGTTAAGGCACAACGTAAGTTAGGTTAAGGCACAACGTAGGTTAGGTTAAGGCACAACGTAGGTTAGGTTAAGGCACAACGTAGGTTAGGTTAAGGCACAACGTAGGTTAGGTTAAGGCACAACGTAGGTTAGGTTAAGGCACAACGTAGGTTAGGTTAAGGCACAACGTAGGTTAGGTTAAGGCACAACGTAGGTTAGGTTAAGGCACAACGTAGGTTAGGTTAAG
>NW_026047547.1:167500-172500 GCF_023864345.2 Schistocerca serialis cubense
AGGTCCGCCATGTCGAGCGCACCACAAAACATACCGCCATCTGTAGGTCTCCCTCAGCATGAGCTCCTGCAACGACGATACCGCCATCTATGGGACGCCAAGCCGACTAAGACATCGATGGGCCCACAGTGCCCATCTTTCGACGCCACCCACAAAGCATGCAGCCTGTGTCGACCACAGCACCCAAACGCCAGTGCCTCTGCCGCACAACGTCGTGGACCGGCAATCACACCACCCGCACCCGCTCGTGCCCCACCCCAACCGCCAAACTCGCAACGCCAGCGGATGAACGGCGGAAGTTTCCCGCACTCGTAATGTGCAATCCACACCTATAACTTGCGTTTCATGAAGAGTTATGTCCAATATGCGACATTCCCGCTGTCCCTATACATGAGCTGCGAGCTGTACCACGTACAAGCTACAGACGCGATCGCATTGCTCACTGTACTGATTCCCATGCCGAGCGATCAGCTAGGAAGCGCCCCATCCATGTCGGTACCCGTGGGCGTTGCACTCGCAGTCGCAAAAAACGTTGGGCAAATATATATCTCGGAACAGTAACGACAGTCGGAGCCTCCTGGCGTTGCACTCGCAGTCGCAAAAAACGCTGGGCAAATATATTTCTCGGAAGAGTAACGACAGTCCGAGCCTCCTGCGTGGGAAGAGTCTTTCTAGGCCCTGACCCACGGGAAGGGTTTAGCTTCCCCCATCCCGGACATTTGAAGTCGTCACACTACCGGTATTGACTAATAGACTGATTGCTGATAATCACTAGCCATACACTGGGGGAAACGGCCGACAGGGGCAGCAACATAGTGGAGCCGCAGTGTCACTAATGTACAGAGATAGAACAGTTTCGACTGGAACCAGAGTAACCGTATACACGGCACTGATTAGTAATAAATGCAGAGCCATCAGAATACAGATAATATATACAACCGTCCCTATACATGCTGAAAGACTCTGCACACAATGAGAACCACACGTCAGCCAGACACTATCACACACTACTCTCTGCCTCTAACAGGCACACACACAATATCTAACCACCAGCATGGAAGAACATCCGGTGCATCCTCTCCGCCACATTACACAATCCACACTATCATAACCAGACCGGGAGGTCCACCCAGAAAACAGAATATCCCACCCTTCCGACATCCGCCATTGCTCAGCTAAGCCACGAACACCCACACATGTCCTACACAGGGGTGCACCCAACATCACCATACTGCCTCCTGTCACAGTACACAAACAATGGCAGGAATGAAAGACACAGATCTGCCACAACCTTGGAATCGGAGCGCCGCCTGTCATGAGCCACAAGTGCATCCTGACGTGACAAATCGGATGATCCCGCAGGCATGCACTTACGATAATCACTATCAACGAACCTGCCGCCGCCCCCCCCCCAAATACACCTTTCCCTACAACAATGTGTACCTTAACCTAAGCTATATCGTACCTTAACCTAACCGACATTGCGCCTTAACCTAACCTACGTTGTACCTTAACCTAACCTATGTTGTACCTTAACCTAACCTATGTTGTACCTTAACCTAACCTACGTTGTGCCTTAACCTAACCTACGTTGTGCCTTAACCTAACCTACGTTGTGCCTTAACCTAACCTACGTTGTGCCTTAACCTAACCTACGTTGTGCCTTAACCTAACCTACGTTGTGCCTTAACCTAACCTACGTTGTGCCTTAACCTAACCTACGTTGTGCCTTAACCTAACCTACGTTGTGCCTTAACCTAACCTACGTTGTGCCTTAACCTAACCTACGTTGTGCCTTAACCTAACCTACGTTGTGCCTTAACCTAACCTACGTTGTGCCTTAACCTAACCTACGTTGTGCCTTAACCTAACCTACGTTGTGCCTTAACCTAACCTACGTTGTGCCTTAACCTAACCTACGTTGTGCCTTAACCTAACCTACGTTGTGCCTTAACCTAACCTACGTTGTGCCTTAACCTAACCTACGTTGTGCCTTAACCTAACCTACGTTGTGCCTTAACCTAACTTACGTTGTGCCTTAACCTAACCCATGTTGTGCCTTAACCTAACCCATGTTGTGCCTTAACCTAACCCATGTTGTGCCTTAACCTAACCCATGTTGTGCCTTAACGTAACCCATGTTGTGCCTTAACGTAACCCATGTTGTGCCTTAACGTAACCCATGTTGTGCCTTAACGTAACCCATGTTGTGCCTTAACGTAACCCATGTTGTGCCTTAACGTAACCCATGTTGTGCCTTAACGTAACCCATGTTGTGCCTTAACGTAACCCATGTTGTGCCTTAACGTAACCCATGTTGTGCCTTAACGTAACCCAATTTGTGCCTTAACGTAACCCAATTTGTGCCTTAACGTAACCCAATTTGTGCCTTAACGTAACCTAATTTGTGCCTTAACGTAACCTAATTTGTGCCTTAACGTAACCCATATTGCGCCTCAACCTAACCTATATTGCGCCTTAACCTGACGCACGTTGTCGCTGAACCTGCTCTGTAATTGTTATGCAACTCGTTAAATTAGTGTAGTGTTGCCTAACCGCAACCCTCGCAATATAGTTCGCTATTCGCACTGCCCGGTCCCCTGTGTATCGCGTCATGTTAAACACCTTGCAAGTGTTGCTGACTTTCCACATGCTCCTGCTATACACTGTAATGTGGATAGCAGCAGGACGTACATGCCCCCCCCCTTCCCCCCTGCCTTCGCAAGCTGGTCGTTGAGAAGTTTGCATGTTCAATGCCCTTCGCATGCCGACGTACTCAGCCTACGTTGTGGTACGGCCTGTCACCTGTCCGCGGATGTACGCAAAACCCACAAACTGTGCTGCACATTGGTCCGTATGTACTGAATGATACATCGTGGCACATGTGTGACCGTACGACGACTGCGCCTAGCAACGGCGGACCATACAGTCCAAATATTGTGGACGCAGCTACGTGTCGTCTCCCTTTAGGAGCTGGATTGCAGTGTGGTACGCCATTCAGACGTGTGGGAGGAACGGACGCCCTGGATGGCGATCAGCATGAGCAGTCTGTTGATGTAGTGGAGCGTGTATTCGGACGTAGTCGTCTCTTCTCACACACTGTGATAGCATGTTGCACCGCGTTCCACATCTGCGACATGCTGCAGAGGCCGGCTGACAGTCGTTCGCGCAATGGACACCGCATACGTACGGGGGCTACCTTCCACGTGTTCTCTAGGCGTGCACATGTTGTTGCGTCTATGTGGGCAGACGTAGTGTGTTGTGACACCTGACACAGGCATGCAATACTCGTTGCAAATGGCGATGGACGTCTACGTTTGCTGGTGACGTTACGCAAATGAACAACTGGTAACCCGTTGTGGTGCGGTTGTTCTCGCTAGAGGTGAATCAGTGTTGGCGACGATCGGTCGAGCTATTAACCGGTTGTTTCATGGATACCCACCATGCCCACGAACGTGAAAGGGGACCCACCATGCCCACGAACGTGAAAGGGGATCTGGGTGTGAGGCGATACGCGGCGGTGGCTGGGTGGGACCGTCCCCGGCCGGTGAGGGGGGGCCGCCCGGCGTGCTGGCAGCACGGTGCGTGGGCGCACGCGCTACAGCCGGCTGGTGGGGGCGGCCAGTGGCAGGCGCGCCGGCCGACGGACGCGGCAGGCGGCGCAGCTGCGCGCCGGCGCCCCCTGCTCGCGGCGCCTTGCGGCCAAAGTAGGTCCTCGCGGGCCCGGTGCGAAGCGCGGTGGCCATCTGCAGTGTGCTGGTCCGATTGAGGACTGTGTGCGCTGAGGATGCGCCGCCGCCCGGCGCTCGGCGCCGCGACGCCGTCTGCTGCTCGGTCGCCCCAGCGGTTCTCGCAGGTGGTTTGTATCGCAGCTGTGCGGACGTGTTGGCGCGTGCGCTGTGCTGGGAGAGTTCGCTTCGGCACCCAAGTGGGGCTTTTGTCCTTCTGTGGCGCTGGCGTTGGAGCTGCCGGTCACCGTAGGTGGCGCGTGTTGTCTCCCGCCGGCAATGCCACGACAGCACGCTCCCGGGCCTCTGTCGGCAGCGGCAAGCTCAGTTGGGAGCACGGGTGGTCGCACCTAAAGCGTCTACTCGCCTAACTCCGGGCGATTGCGCCTCTCTCGAACCCGACCAAGTACTTAGGACGGCGCTGCGCGCCGCCGGGACCTGAGAGGGTTTCGAGGTGTGTTGTGCAGGGGAGCTCAGCCTCCTCCTGTTTGCAGAATAATTGAGCGGACGCTTGCGTGTTCGCGCGGGCCCCCGGGACACACTCCCGGGCGGCCGGCTGCTCAGCTCTAGTTGACGCAGCTCCCTGGTTGATCCTGCCAGTAGTCATATGCTTGTCTCAAAGATTAAGCCATGCATGTCTCAGTACAAGCCGCATTAAGGTGAAACCGCGAATGGCTCATTAAATCAGTTATGGTTCCTTAGATCGTACCCACGTTACTTGGATAACTGTGGTAATTCTAGAGCTAATACATGCAAACAGAGTCCCGACCAGAGATGGAAGGGACGCTTTTATTAGATCAAAACCAATCGGTCGGCTCGTCCGGTCCGTTTGCCTTGGTGACTCTGAATAACTTTGGGCTGATCGCACGGTCCTCGTACCGGCGACACATCTTTCAAATGTCTGCCTTATCAACTGTCGATGGTAGGTTCTGCGCCTACCATGGTTGTAACGGGTAACGGGGAATCAGGGTTCGATTCCGGAGAGGGAGCCTGAGAAACGGCTACCACATCCAAGGAAGGCAGCAGGCGCGCAAATTACCCACTCCCGGCACGGGGAGGTAGTGACGAAAAATAACGATACGGGACTCATCCGAGGCCCCGTAATCGGAATGAGTACACTTTAAATCCTTTAACGAGTATCTATTGGAGGGCAAGTCTGGTGCCAGCAGCCGCGGTAATTCCAGCTCCAATAGCGTATATTAAAGTTGTTGCGGTTAAAAAGCTCGTAGTTGGATTTGTGTCCCACGCTGTTGGTTCACCGCCCGTCGGTGT
>NW_026047547.1:180000-185000 GCF_023864345.2 Schistocerca serialis cubense
GCAAAAAACGCTGGGCAAATATATTTCTCGGAAGAGTAACGACAGTCCGAGCCTCCTGCGTGGGAAGAGTCTTTCTAGGCCCTGACCCACGGGAAGGGTTTAGCTTCCCCCATCCCGGACATTTGAAGTCGTCACACTACCGGTATTGACTAATAGACTGATTGCTGATAATCACTAGCCATACACTGGGGGAAACGGCCGACAGGGGCAGCAACATAGTGGAGCCGCAGTGTCACTAATGTACAGAGATAGAACAGTTTCGACTGGAACCAGAGTAACCGTATACACGGCACTGATTAGTAATAAATGCAGAGCCATCAGAATACAGATAATATATACAACCGTCCCTATACATGCTGAAAGACTCTGCACACAATGAGAACCACACGTCAGCCAGACACTATCACACACTACTCTCTGCCTCTAACAGGCACACACACAATATCTAACCACCAGCATGGAAGAACATCCGGTGCATCCTCTCCGCCACATTACACAATCCACACTATCATAACCAGACCGGGAGGTCCACCCAGAAAACAGAATATCCCACCCTTCCGACATCCGCCATTGCTCAGCTAAGCCACGAACACCCACACATGTCCTACACAGGGGTGCACCCAACATCACCATACTGCCTCCTGTCACAGTACACAAACAATGGCAGGAATGAAAGACACAGATCTGCCACAACCTTGGAATCGGAGCGCCGCCTGTCATGAGCCACAAGTGCATCCTGACGTGACAAATCGGATGATCCCGCAGGCATGCACTTACGATAATCACTATCAACGAACCTGCCGCCGCCCCCCCCCCCAAATACACCTTTCCCTACAACAATGTGTACCTTAACCTAAGCTATATCGTACCTTAACCTAACCGACATTGCGCCTTAACCTAACCTACGTTGTACCTTAACCTAACCTATGTTGTACCTTAACCTAACCTATGTTGTACCTTAACCTAACCTACGTTGTGCCTTAACCTAACCTACGTTGTGCCTTAACCTAACCTACGTTGTGCCTTAACCTAACCTACGTTGTGCCTTAACCTAACCTACGTTGTGCCTTAACCTAACCTACGTTGTGCCTTAACCTAACCTACGTTGTGCCTTAACCTAACCTACGTTGTGCCTTAACCTAACCTACGTTGTGCCTTAACCTAACCTACGTTGTGCCTTAACCTAACCTACGTTGTGCCTTAACCTAACCTACGTTGTGCCTTAACCTAACCTACGTTGTGCCTTAACCTAACCTACGTTGTGCCTTAACCTAACCTACGTTGTGCCTTAACCTAACCTACGTTGTGCCTTAACCTAACCTACGTTGTGCCTTAACCTAACCTACGTTGTGCCTTAACCTAACCTACGTTGTGCCTTAACCTAACCTACGTTGTGCCTTAACCTAACCTACGTTGTGCCTTAACCTAACCTACGTTGTGCCTTAACCTAACCTACGTTGTGCCTTAACCTAACCTACGTTGTGCCTTAACCTAACCTACGTTGTGCCTTAACCTAACCTACGTTGTGCCTTAACCTAACCTACGTTGTGCCTTAACCTAACCTACGTTGTGCCTTAACCTAACCTACGTTGTGCCTTAACCTAACCTACGTTGTGCCTTACCCTAACCTACGTTGTGCCTTAACCTAACTTACGTTGTGCCTTAACCTAACTTACGTTGTGCCTTAACCTAACTTACGTTGTGCCTTAACCTAACCCATGTTGTGCCTTAACCTAACCCATGTTGTGCCTTAACCTAACCCATGTTGTGCCTTAACCTAACCCATGTTGTGCCTTAACGTAACCCATGTTGTGCCTTAACGTAACCCATGTTGTGCCTTAACGTAACCCATGTTGTGCCTTAACGTAACCCATGTTGTGCCTTAACGTAACCCATGTTGTGCCTTAACGTAACCCATGTTGTGCCTTAACGTAACCCATGTTGTGCCTTAACGTAACCCATGTTGTGCCTTAACGTAACCCATGTTGTGCCTTAACGTAACCCATGTTGTGCCTTAACGTAACCCATGTTGTGCCTTAACGTAACCCAATTTGTGCCTTAACGTAACCCAATTTGTGCCTTAACGTAACCCAATTTGTGCCTTAACGTAACCTAATTTGTGCCTTAACGTAACCTAATTTGTGCCTTAACGTAACCCATATTGCGCCTCAACCTAACCTATATTGCGCCTTAACCTGACGCACGTTGTCGCTGAACCTGCTCTGTAATTGTTATGCAACTCGTTAAATTAGTGTAGTGTTGCCTAACCGCAACCCTCGCAATATAGTTCGCTATTCGCACTGCCCGGTCCCCTGTGTATCGCGTCATGTTAAACACCTTGCAAGTGTTGCTGACTTTCCACATGCTCCTGCTATACACTGTAATGTGGATAGCAGCAGGACGTACATGCCCCCCCCCTTCCCCCCTGCCTTCGCAAGCTGGTCGTTGAGAAGTTTGCATGTTCAATGCCCTTCGCATGCCGACGTACTCAGCCTACGTTGTGGTACGGCCTGTCACCTGTCCGCGGATGTACGCAAAACCCACAAACTGTGCTGCACATTGGTCCGTATGTACTGAATGATACATCGTGGCACATGTGTGACCGTACGACGACTGCGCCTAGCAACGGCGGACCATACAGTCCAAATATTGTGGACGCAGCTACGTGTCGTCTCCCTTTAGGAGCTGGATTGCAGTGTGGTACGCCATTCAGACGTGTGGGAGGAACGGACGCCCTGGATGGCGATCAGCATGAGCAGTCTGTTGATGTAGTGGAGCGTGTATTCGGACGTAGTCGTCTCTTCTCACACACTGTGATAGCATGTTGCACCGCGTTCCACATCTGCGACATGCTGCAGAGGCCGGCTGACAGTCGTTCGCGCAATGGACACCGCATACGTACGGGGGCTACCTTCCACGTGTTCTCTAGGCGTGCACATGTTGTTGCGTCTATGTGGGCAGACGTAGTGTGTTGTGACACCTGACACAGGCATGCAATACTCGTTGCAAATGGCGATGGACGTCTACGTTTGCTGGTGACGTTACGCAAATGAACAACTGGTAACCCGTTGTGGTGCGGTTGTTCTCGCTAGAGGTGAATCAGTGTTGGCGACGATCGGTCGAGCTATTAACCGGTTGTTTCATGGATACCCACCATGCCCACGAACGTGAAAGGGGACCCACCATGCCCACGAACGTGAAAGGGGATCTGGGTGTGAGGCGATACGCGGCGGTGGCTGGGTGGGACCGTCCCCGGCCGGTGAGGGGGGGCCGCCCGGCGTGCTGGCAGCGCGGTGCGTGGGCGCACGCGCTACAGCCGGCTGGTGGGGGCGGCCAGTGGCAGGCGCGCCGGCCGACGGACGCGGCAGGCGGCGCAGCTGCGCGCCGGCGCCCCCTGCTCGCGGCGCCTTGCGGCCAAAGTAGGTCCTCGCGGGCCCGGTGCGAAGCGCGGTGGCCATCTGCAGTGTGCTGGTCCGATTGAGGACTGTGTGCGCTGAGGATGCGCCGCCGCCCGGCGCTCGGCGCCGCGACGCCGTCTGCTGCTCGGTCGCCCCAGCGGTTCTCGCAGGTGGTTTGTATCGCAGCTGTGCGGACGTGTTGGCGCGTGCGCTGTGCTGGGAGAGTTCGCTTCGGCACCCAAGTGGGGCTTTTGTCCTTCTGTGGCGCTGGCGTTGGAGCTGCCGGTCACCGTAGGTGGCGCGTGTTGTCTCCCGCCGGCAATGCCACGACAGCACGCTCCCGGGCCTCTGTCGGCAGCGGCAAGCTCAGTTGGGAGCACGGGTGGTCGCACCTAAAGCGTCTACTCGCCTAACTCCGGGCGATTGCGCCTCTCTCGAACCCGACCAAGTACTTAGGACGGCGCTGCGCGCCGCCGGGACCTGAGAGGGTTTCGAGGTGTGTTGTGCAGGGGAGCTCAGCCTCCTCCTGTTTGCAGAATAATTGAGCGGACGCTTGCGTGTTCGCGCGGGCCCCCGGGACACACTCCCGGGCGGCCGGCTGCTCAGCTCTAGTTGACGCAGCTCCCTGGTTGATCCTGCCAGTAGTCATATGCTTGTCTCAAAGATTAAGCCATGCATGTCTCAGTACAAGCCGCATTAAGGTGAAACCGCGAATGGCTCATTAAATCAGTTATGGTTCCTTAGATCGTACCCACGTTACTTAGATAACTGTGGTAATTCTAGAGCTAATACATGCAAACAGAGTCCCGACCAGAGATGGAAGGGACGCTTTTATTAGATCAAAACCAATCGGTCGGCTCGTCCGGTCCGTTTGCCTTGGTGACTCTGAATAACTTTGGGCTGATCGCACGGTCCTCGTACCGGCGACGCATCTTTCAAATGTCTGCCTTATCAACTGTCGATGGTAGGTTCTGCGCCTACCATGGTTGTAACGGGTAACGGGGAATCAGGGTTCGATTCCGGAGAGGGAGCCTGAGAAACGGCTACCACATCCAAGGAAGGCAGCAGGCGCGCAAATTACCCACTCCCGGCACGGGGAGGTAGTGACGAAAAATAACGATACGGGACTCATCCGAGGCCCCGTAATCGGAATGAGTACACTTTAAATCCTTTAACGAGTATCTATTGGAGGGCAAGTCTGGTGCCAGCAGCCGCGGTAATTCCAGCTCCAATAGCGTATATTAAAGTTGTTGCGGTTAAAAAGCTCGTAGTTGGACTTGTGTCCCACGCTGTTGGTTCACCGCCCGTCGGTGTTTAACTGGCATGTATCGTGGGACGTCCTGCCGGTGGGGCGAGCCGAAGGCGTGCGACCGCCTCGTGCGTGCTCGTGCGTCCCGAGGCGGACCCCGTTGAAATCCTACCAGGGTGCTCTTTATTGAGTGTCTCGGTGGGCCGGCACGTTTACTTTGAACAAATTAGAGTGCTTAAAGCAGGCAAGCCCGCCTGAATACTGTGTGCATGGAATAATGGAATAGGACCTCGGTTCTATTTTGTTGGTTTTCGGAACCCGAGGTAATGATTAATAGGGACAGGCGGGGGCAT
>NW_026047547.1:187500-190000 GCF_023864345.2 Schistocerca serialis cubense
TAATCGCTCCCGTCAGCGGCGCTTCAGCTTTGGACAATTTCACGACCCGTCTTGAAACACGGACCAAGGAGTCTAACATGTGCGCGAGTCATTGGGCTGTACGAAACCTAAAGGCGTAATGAAAGTGAAGGTCTCGCCTTGCGCGGGCCGAGGGAGGATGGGGCTTCCCCGCCCTTCACGGGGCGGCGGCCTCCGCACTCCCGGGGCGTCTCGTCCTCATTGCGAGGTGAGGCGCACCTAGAGCGTACACGTTGGGACCCGAAAGATGGTGAACTATGCCTGGCCAGGACGAAGTCAGGGGAAACCCTGATGGAGGTCCGTAGCGATTCTGACGTGCAAATCGATCGTCGGAGCTGGGTATAGGGGCGAAAGACTAATCGAACCATCTAGTAGCTGGTTCCCTCCGAAGTTTCCCTCAGGATAGCTGGTGCTCGTACGAGTCTCATCCGGTAAAGCGAATGATTAGAGGCCTTGGGGCCGAAACGACCTCAACCTATTCTCAAACTTTAAATGGGTGAGATCTCCGGCTTGCTTGATATGCTGAAGCCGCGAGCAAACGACTCGGATCGGAGTGCCAAGTGGGCCACTTTTGGTAAGCAGAACTGGCGCTGTGGGATGAACCAAACGCCGAGTTAAGGCGCCCGAATCGACGCTCATGGGAAACCATGAAAGGCGTTGGTTGCTTAAGACAGCAGGACGGTGGCCATGGAAGTCGGAATCCGCTAAGGAGTGTGTAACAACTCACCTGCCGAAGCAACTAGCCCTGAAAATGGATGGCGCTGAAGCGTCGTGCCTATACTCGGCCGTCAGTCTGGCAGTCATGGCCGGTCCTTGCGGCCGGCCGCGAAGCCCTGACGAGTAGGAGGGTCGCGGCGGTGGGCGCAGAAGGGTCTGGGCGTGAGCCTGCCTGGAGCCGCCGTCGGTGCAGATCTTGGTGGTAGTAGCAAATACTCCAGCGAGGCCCTGGAGGGCTGACGCGGAGAAGGGTTTCGTGTGAACAGCCGTTGCACACGAGTCAGTCGATCCTAAGCCCTAGGAGAAATCCGATGTTGATGGGGGCCGTCATAGCATGATGCACTTTGTGCTGGCCCCCGTTGGGCGAAAGGGAATCCGGTTCCTATTCCGGAACCCGGCAGCGGAACCGATACAAGTCGGGCCCCTCTTTTAGAGATGCTCGTCGGGGTAACCCAAAAGGACCCGGAGACGCCGTCGGGAGATCGGGGAAGAGTTTTCTTTTCTGCATGAGCGTTCGAGTTCCCTGGAATCCTCTAGCAGGGAGATAGGGTTTGGAACGCGAAGAGCACCGCAGTTGCGGCGGTGTCCCGATCTTCCCCTCGGACCTTGAAAATCCGGGAGAGGGCCACGTGGAGGTGTCGCGCCGGTTCGTACCCATATCCGCAGCAGGTCTCCAAGGTGAAGAGCCTCTAGTCGATAGAATAATGTAGGTAAGGGAAGTCGGCAAATTGGATCCGTAACTTCGGGATAAGGATTGGCTCTGAGGATCGGGGCGTGTCGGGCTTGGTCGGGAAGTGGGTCAGCGCTAACGTGCCGGGCCTGGGCGAGGTGAGTGCCGTAGGGGTGCCGGTAAGTGCGGGCGTTTAGCGCGGGCGTGGTCTGCTCTCGCCGTTGGTCGGCCTCGTGCTGGCCGGCGGTGCAGGATGCGCGCGCCTGCGCGGCGTTCGCGCCCCGGTGCTTCAACCTGCGTGCAGGATCCGAGCTCGGTCCCGTGCCTTGGCCTCCCACGGATCTTCCTTGCTGCGAGGCCGCGTCCGCCTTAGCGTGCTCCTCCGGGGGCGCGCGGGTGCGCGGATTCTCTTCGGCCGCCATTCAACGATCAACTCAGAACTGGCACGGACTGGGGGAATCCGACTGTCTAATTAAAACAAAGCATTGCGATGGCCCTAGCGGGTGTTGACGCAATGTGATTTCTGCCCAGTGCTCTGAATGTCAACGTGAAGAAATTCAAGCAAGCGCGGGTAAACGGCGGGAGTAACTATGACTCCCAAAGCCCACCTGATGCGTAATATATGGACCCTCTCGATTCACCCCTCAGCATCCTTGTGATGTCGGGTGGATGATGGTTCAATTAGCCTCTCGGTGGGAAATCCTAGCTCTGGCCTTCAAGTGGCGGGAGTCGTGAGGGTGCTGTGAAAGGTTTCACGTAGGTGTACCTTTCCAGTATCCCGACCGACAGAGCAGGGTGCTTTTCGGGCTTGGGGGTTACCTCCCCCCCTGCCTTTGTTACAGCTGGTGCAACTAATAGAAGCGAACGTGGTACCAGGCCTCCCGCTGGAGCGCCTGTGCCAGCTGATGAGCCAGCCAACCAGCCAACCGGTGCGGGTCGAGCGCTGCTCCCCGCCATCTGCCCTGACTGTATGCGGTCCTTCTCCACCAAGACCGGACTTGGTGTCCATCGGCGTCGCGCCCATCCGACTGCTGCTAATGCTGAGATCAAGACCGAGAGGAAGAAGGCCAGGTGGTCCCAGGAAGAGCTCCTGCG
>NW_026047547.1:195000-200000 GCF_023864345.2 Schistocerca serialis cubense
GACTGGCGCGCGCGCCCTCTCGTGCCGACGACATGAATGTCCACAGTAAACATTCGACACCTCCATCTACAGGGATCCGACGGAACTACGCCAACCATGCTGGCAAAACAGTATCGCCATCTATGCGAATCTGACAACACTAGGTCCGCCATGTCGAGCGCACCACAAAACATACCGCCATCTGTAGGTCTCCCTCAGCATGAGCTCCTGCAACGACGATACCGCCATCTATGGGACGCCAAGCCGACTAAGACATCGATGGGCCCACAGTGCCCATCTTTCGACGCCACCCACAAAGCATGCAGCCTGTGTCGACCACAGCACCCAAACGCCAGTGCCTCTGCCGCACAACGTCGTGGACCGGCAATCACACCACCCGCACCCGCTCGTGCCCCACCCCAACCGCCAAACTCGCAACGCCAGCGGATGAACGGCGGAAGTTTCCCGCACTCGTAATGTGCAATCCACACCTATAACTTGCGTTTCATGAAGAGTTATGTCCAATATGCGACATTCCCGCTGTCCCTATACATGAGCTGCGAGCTGTACCACGTACAAGCTACAGACGCGATCGCATTGCTCACTGTACTGATTCCCATGCCGAGCGATCAGCTAGGAAGCGCCCCATCCATGTCGGTACCCGTGGGCGTTGCACTCGCAGTCGCAAAAAACGTTGGGCAAATATATATCTCGGAACAGTAACGACAGTCGGAGCCTCCTGGCGTTGCACTCGCAGTCGCAAAAAACGCTGGGCAAATATATTTCTCGGAAGAGTAACGACAGTCCGAGCCTCCTGCGTGGGAAGAGTCTTTCTAGGCCCTGACCCACGGGAAGGGTTTAGCTTCCCCCATCCCGGACATTTGAAGTCGTCACACTACCGGTATTGACTAATAGACTGATTGCTGATAATCACTAGCCATACACTGGGGGAAACGGCCGACAGGGGCAGCAACATAGTGGAGCCGCAGTGTCACTAATGTACAGAGATAGAACAGTTTCGACTGGAACCAGAGTAACCGTATACACGGCACTGATTAGTAATAAATGCAGAGCCATCAGAATACAGATAATATATACAACCGTCCCTATACATGCTGAAAGACTCTGCACACAATGAGAACCACACGTCAGCCAGACACTATCACACACTACTCTCTGCCTCTAACAGGCACACACACAATATCTAACCACCAGCATGGAAGAACATCCGGTGCATCCTCTCCGCCACATTACACAATCCACACTATCATAACCAGACCGGGAGGTCCACCCAGAAAACAGAATATCCCACCCTTCCGACATCCGCCATTGCTCAGCTAAGCCACGAACACCCACACATGTCCTACACAGGGGTGCACCCAACATCACCATACTGCCTCCTGTCACAGTACACAAACAATGGCAGGAATGAAAGACACAGATCTGCCACAACCTTGGAATCGGAGCGCCGCCTGTCATGAGCCACAAGTGCATCCTGACGTGACAAATCGGATGATCCCGCAGGCATGCACTTACGATAATCACTATCAACGAACCTGCCGCCGTCCCCCCCCCCCAAATACACCTTTCCCTACAACAATGTGTACCTTAACCTAAGCTATATCGTACCTTAACCTAACCGACATTGCGCCTTAACCTAACCTACGTTGTACCTTAACCTAACCTATGTTGTACCTTAACCTAACCTATGTTGTACCTTAACCTAACCTACGTTGTGCCTTAACCTAACCTACGTTGTGCCTTAACCTAACCTACGTTGTGCCTTAACCTAACCTACGTTGTGCCTTAACCTAACCTACGTTGTGCCTTAACCTAACCTACGTTGTGCCTTAACCTAACCTACGTTGTGCCTTAACCTAACCTACGTTGTGCCTTAACCTAACCTACGTTGTGCCTTAACCTAACCTACGTTGTGCCTTAACCTAACCTACGTTGTGCCTTAACCTAACCTACGTTGTGCCTTAACCTAACCTACGTTGTGCCTTAACCTAACCTACGTTGTGCCTTAACCTAACCTACGTTGTGCCTTAACCTAACCTACGTTGTGCCTTAACCTAACCTACGTTGTGCCTTAACCTAACCTACGTTGTGCCTTAACCTAACCTACGTTGTGCCTTAACCTAACCTACGTTGTGCCTTAACCTAACCTACGTTGTGCCTTAACCTAACCTACGTTGTGCCTTAACCTAACCTACGTTGTGCCTTAACCTAACCTACGTTGTGCCTTAACCTAACCTACGTTGTGCCTTAACCTAACCTACGTTGTGCCTTAACCTAACCTACGTTGTGCCTTAACCTAACCTACGTTGTGCCTTAACCTAACCTACGTTGTGCCTTAACCTAACCTACGTTGTGCCTTAACCTAACCTACGTTGTGCCTTAACCTAACCTACGTTGTGCCTTAACCTAACCTACGTTGTGCCTTAACCTAACTTACGTTGTGCCTTAACCTAACTTACGTTGTGCCTTAACCTAACTTACGTTGTGCCTTAACCTAACCCATGTTGTGCCTTAACCTAACCCATGTTGTGCCTTAACGTAACCCATGTTGTGCCTTAACGTAACCCATGTTGTGCCTTAACGTAACCCATGTTGTGCCTTAACGTAACCCATGTTGTGCCTTAACGTAACCCATGTTGTGCCTTAACGTAACCCATGTTGTGCCTTAACGTAACCCATGTTGTGCCTTAACGTAACCCATGTTGTGCCTTAACGTAACCCATGTTGTGCCTTAACGTAACCCATGTTGTGCCTTAACGTAACCCATGTTGTGCCTTAACGTAACCCATGTTGTGCCTTAACGTAACCCAATTTGTGCCTTAACGTAACCCAATTTGTGCTTTAACGTAACCCAATTTGTGCCTTAACGTAACCTAATTTGTGCCTTAACGTAACCTAATTTGTGCCTTAACGTAACCCATATTGCGCCTCAACCTAACCTATATTGCGCCTTAACCTGACGCACGTTGTCGCTGAACCTGCTCTGTAATTGTTATGCAACTCGTTAAATTAGTGTAGTGTTGCCTAACCGCAACCCTCGCAATATAGTTCGCTATTCGCACTGCCCGGTCCCCTGTGTATCGCGTCATGTTAAACACCTTGCAAGTGTTGCTGACTTTCCACATGCTCCTGCTATACACTGTAATGTGGATAGCAGCAGGACGTACATGCCCCCCCCCTTCCCCCCTGCCTTCGCAAGCTGGTCGTTGAGAAGTTTGCATGTTCAATGCCCTTCGCATGCCGACGTACTCAGCCTACGTTGTGGTACGGCCTGTCACCTGTCCGCGGATGTACGCAAAACCCACAAACTGTGCTGCACATTGGTCCGTATGTACTGAATGATACATCGTGGCACATGTGTGACCGTACGACGACTGCGCCTAGCAACGGCGGACCATACAGTCCAAATATTGTGGACGCAGCTACGTGTCGTCTCCCTTTAGGAGCTGGATTGCAGTGTGGTACGCCATTCAGACGTGTGGGAGGAACGGACGCCCTGGATGGCGATCAGCATGAGCAGTCTGTTGATGTAGTGGAGCGTGTATTCGGACGTAGTCGTCTCTTCTCACACACTGTGATAGCATGTTGCACCGCGTTCCACATCTGCGACATGCTGCAGAGGCCGGCTGACAGTCGTTCGCGCAATGGACACCGCATACGTACGGGGGCTACCTTCCACGTGTTCTCTAGGCGTGCACATGTTGTTGCGTCTATGTGGGCAGACGTAGTGTGTTGTGACACCTGACACAGGCATGCAATACTCGTTGCAAATGGCGATGGACGTCTACGTTTGCTGGTGACGTTACGCAAATGAACAACTGGTAACCCGTTGTGGTGCGGTTGTTCTCGCTAGAGGTGAATCAGTGTTGGCGACGATCGGTCGAGCTATTAACCGGTTGTTTCATGGATACCCACCATGCCCACGAACGTGAAAGGGGACCCACCATGCCCACGAACGTGAAAGGGGATCTGGGTGTGAGGCGATACGCGGCGGTGGCTGGGTGGGACCGTCCCCGGCCGGTGAGGGGGGGCCGCCCGGCGTGCTGGCAGCGCGGTGCGTGGGCGCACGCGCTACAGCCGGCTGGTGGGGGCGGCCAGTGGCAGGCGCGCCGGCCGACGGACGCGGCAGGCGGCGCAGCTGCGCGCCGGCGCCCCCTGCTCGCGGCGCCTTGCGGCCAAAGTAGGTCCTCGCGGGCCCGGTGCGAAGCGCGGTGGCCATCTGCAGTGTGCTGGTCCGATTGAGGACTGTGTGCGCTGAGGATGCGCCGCCGCCCGGCGCTCGGCGCCGCGACGCCGTCTGCTGCTCGGTCGCCCCAGCGGTTCTCGCAGGTGGTTTGTATCGCAGCTGTGCGGACGTGTTGGCGCGTGCGCTGTGCTGGGAGAGTTCGCTTCGGCACCCAAGTGGGGCTTTTGTCCTTCTGTGGCGCTGGCGTTGGAGCTGCCGGTCACCGTAGGTGGCGCGTGTTGTCTCCCGCCGGCAATGCCACGACAGCACGCTCCCGGGCCTCTGTCGGCAGCGGCAAGCTCAGTTGGGAGCACGGGTGGTCGCACCTAAAGCGTCTACTCGCCTAACTCCGGGCGATTGCGCCTCTCTCGAACCCGACCAAGTACTTAGGACGGCGCTGCGCGCCGCCGGGACCTGAGAGGGTTTCGAGGTGTGTTGTGCAGGGGAGCTCAGCCTCCTCCTGTTTGCAGAATAATTGAGCGGACGCTTGCGTGTTCGCGCGGGCCCCCGGGACACACTCCCGGGCGGCCGGCTGCTCAGCTCTAGTTGACGCAGCTCCCTGGTTGATCCTGCCAGTAGTCATATGCTTGTCTCAAAGATTAAGCCATGCATGTCTCAGTACAAGCCGCATTAAGGTGAAACCGCGAATGGCTCATTAAATCAGTTATGGTTCCTTAGATCGTACCCACGTTACTTGGATAACTGTGGTAATTCTAGAGCTAATACATGCAAACAGAGTCCCGACCAGAGATGGAAGGGACGCTTTTATTAGATC
>NW_026047547.1:205000-207500 GCF_023864345.2 Schistocerca serialis cubense
CCACGGATCTTCCTTGCTGCGAGGCCGCGTCCGCCTTAGCGTGCTCCTCCGGGGGCGCGCGGGTGCGCGGATTCTCTTCGGCCGCCATTCAACGATCAACTCAGAACTGGCACGGACTGGGGGAATCCGACTGTCTAATTAAAACAAAGCATTGCGATGGCCCTAGCGGGTGTTGACGCAATGTGATTTCTGCCCAGTGCTCTGAATGTCAACGTGAAGAAATTCAAGCAAGCGCGGGTAAACGGCGGGAGTAACTATGACTCTCTTAAGGTGGCCAAGTGGCGGCGGTGTGGCTGCATCCGGACTTGGCTTTTCGAAGTGCGGTCTTGATGTAGTCGTGCTGCTGCTGCGAGGTGCCTTCCTTGGGTTATGGTTACAGGGAGAGTGATGCGCAATACATGGGCCTAGCCCTCTTAGCCTCTCCTCTCCTGCGGTCTTCTCCCCTTCTCGTGGGCCCGCTGATTTTCGCAGAGTGGAAGACCGCACCAGGGGCTTGGGGGGGTTACCAGCCCCCCCTCGCACTATCCCTTTTTTAGTTGGGGGCAGTATTCAGAGAAAAAGTGGTGGCCCTTCCGCTGAAGGTGCCACCCCAACTCCCCCAGCACCTAGCCGGCCAACCGGCCGTGCCGAAAATCTTGTAACTTTTGCAGCTGTATACGCCTGTAGTGAGTGCCACCGCAGCTTTACCACCAAGAACGGTCTCGGGGTCCATCGCCGCCGCCAACACCTTGCGGCCGCCAACGCGGAGATCGTCACGGAGAGGCATCGCGCGAGGTGGACGGAGGAAGAAGTCCTGTCGCTCGCCAAGGCGGAGGCCGAACTGTTCCTCGAAAGGGACGCCCGGTTCTTCTTTGTAAATCAAGAGCTCATCAGGATGTTCCCCGACCGAACGCTTGAGGCAATCAAGTGCCGACGGCGGCAAGCTGCCCACAAGCAGCTTGTCCGCCAATTCATGGAGGCGCTTGAGATCGGTCGGGGGGAAGAGCCGGCGTCCCGCCGGGGAGCAGCGAGCCCGCTGCCAGACGCGGGCGAGGCCGCTGCGCCGCCCGTCGACGCAGCCGAGGACTTCGCGGCCGACACCACCGGGCCGCCGCCGGAGGGGCCGACTGACGCCGCCATCTGGGAGCATCTGGCGGGGCTACCCGCTTCCGCCCAGCGTTTCTCTGCCCTGGATCGTGTCATAGGTCTGGGGCGGGGCACGCCGCCCGATGTCATCCTGGGCATGCTCCCGGATGCCCTTGCGTCGGTCGGGTCCAGAGGGGAGAGATCGATCACCAGGACACAGCGGCCGCGCCAACCATCGAAGCGGCCGCCTGCCGCGCCGCCGACGCAGAAGCGCAAGCGGCGCCGCTGGGAGTACGCGAGAACGCAGGATGCCTTCCGACGGTCGCGTGCACGTTGCGTGCGCGGCCTCTTGGATGGCACCCTGCTCCAGCCGCCACCTGCCATCCCTGGTCTGCTGGACTTCTGGGCGGACCTCTTCACAAAGAAGCCCGTCTCCACCGCGGGCTTCATTCGTGACCGCCTCCTCCCGCACTCGGAGCCTGTCGCTCTTGAGTGCCTATGGGGGCCGGTCACACATGAGGAGGTCGCCGCCGCGTTGCCGCCCAGGGGATCAGCGGCCGGGCCGGACGGCCTTACCCCAGCGGAGTTGCGGCGCCTGCCGCACGAAGTCCTGGTGAAAGTGATGAATCTCTTCCTTCTGGCCCGCGCCCTCCCGGAACGCCTGCTTCGCGCGCGGACGTCCCTTCTCCCGAAAACGGCTGCACCAACATCCCCCGCTGACTTTCGCCCCATTACGGTCTGCTCGGTGTTGGCGCGGACCTTTCACAAGGTTCTCGCGTCACGCCTGATGCGCGCTTGTGCTGTGGACGAACGTCAGCGGGCATTCATCCCTCGGGATGGGATGTTGGAAAATACTTTCATCTTGGACACTGCTCTCACCGACGCAGTTCGCTCCTGCCGCTCTGTCTTTGTGGCATCGATCGACGTTTCGAAGGCATTCGATTCGGTGGATCATGCTGCCCTTCGCCCTGTGCTGAAGGCGCATGGCCTACCGGATTGCTTTGTCGAGTACGTCGAGCGGTGCTACGAGGGCAGCACGACAGTGATAGCGGACGGCGCCGGCGTGGGCGTGTCTGTGCAGCCAGCACGGGGCGTTCGCCAGGGCGATCCCCTCTCCCCCCTCCTGTTCAACTTTGCGGTGGACTACGTTTTAGGCCAACTGCCCTCCCACATCGGAGCTCGGATCCTCGGTCGCAGAGTCAACGCTGCGGCCTTTGCAGATGACGTCTTGCTGTTTGCAGCGACCCCGAGGGGCTTGCAGTCCCTCATCGACGCAGCTACCGCAGCCCTCGCCCACCTGGGGCTGCAGATCAACGCCCGGAAGTGTTTCACCCTCGCCTTAGTCGCGTCAGGGCGCGAGAAGAAGGTGAAGGTGGACAGCAATGTCACCTTCACAGCAGGCAATACCACCATGCCTGCCCTGCGTGTGGGTGAA
>NW_026047547.1:212500-215000 GCF_023864345.2 Schistocerca serialis cubense
AACGAACCTGCCGCCGCCCCCCCCCCAAATACACCTTTCCCTACAACAATGTGTACCTTAACCTAAGCTATATCGTACCTTAACCTAACCGACATTGCGCCTTAACCTAACCTACGTTGTACCTTAACCTAACCTATGTTGTACCTTAACCTAACCTATGTTGTACCTTAACCTAACCTACGTTGTGCCTTAACCTAACCTACGTTGTGCCTTAACCTAACCTACGTTGTGCCTTAACCTAACCTACGTTGTGCCTTAACCTAACCTACGTTGTGCCTTAACCTAACCTACGTTGTGCCTTAACCTAACCTACGTTGTGCCTTAACCTAACCTACGTTGTGCCTTAACCTAACCTACGTTGTGCCTTAACCTAATCTACGTTGTGCCTTAACCTAACCTACGTTGTGCCTTAACCTAACCTACGTTGTGCCTTAACCTAACCTACGTTGTGCCTTAACCTAACCTACGTTGTGCCTTAACCTAACCTACGTTGTGCCTTAACTTAACCTACGTTGTGCCTTAACCTAACCTACGTTGTGCCTTAACCTAACCTACGTTGTGCCTTAACCTAACCTACGTTGTGCCTTAACCTAACCTACGTTGTGCCTTAACCTAACCTACGTTGTGCCTTAACCTAACCTACGTTGTGCCTTAACCTAACCTACGTTGTGCCTTAACCTAACCTACGTTGTGCCTTAACCTAACCTACGTTGTGCCTTAACCTAACCTACGTTGTGCCTTAACCTAACCTACGTTGTGCCTTAACCTAACCTACGTTGTGCCTTAACCTAACCTACGTTGTGCCTTAACCTAACCTACGTTGTGCCTTAACCTAACTTACGTTGTGCCTTAACCTAACTTACGTTGTGCCTTAACCTAACTTACGTTGTGCCTTAACCTAACCCATGTTGTGCCTTAACCTAACCCATGTTGTGCCTTAACCTAACCCATGTTGTGCCTTAACCTAACCCATGTTGTGCCTTAACGTAACCCATGTTGTGCCTTAACGTAACCCATGTTGTGCCTTAACGTAACCCATGTTGTGCCTTAACGTAACCCATGTTGTGCCTTAACGTAACCCATGTTGTGCCTTAACGTAACCCATGTTGTGCCTTAACGTAACCCATGTTGTGCCTTAACGTAACCCATGTTGTGCCTTAACGTAACCCATGTTGTGCCTTAACGTAACCCATGTTGTGCCTTAACGTAACCCAATTTGTGCCTTAACGTAACCCAATTTGTGCCTTAACGTAACCCAATTTGTGCCTTAACGTAACCTAATTTGTGCCTTAACGTAACCTAATTTGTGCCTTAACGTAACCCATATTGCGCCTCAACCTAACCTATATTGCGCCTTAACCTGACGCACGTTGTCGCTGAACCTGCTCTGTAATTGTTATGCAACTCGTTAAATTAGTGTAGTGTTGCCTAACCGCAACCCTCGCAATATAGTTCGCTATTCGCACTGCCCGGTCCCCTGTGTATCGCGTCATGTTAAACACCTTGCAAGTGTTGCTGACTTTCCACATGCTCCTGCTATACACTGTAATGTGGATAGCAGCAGGACGTACATGCCCCCCCCCTTCCCCCCTGCCTTCGCAAGCTGGTCGTTGAGAAGTTTGCATGTTCAATGCCCTTCGCATGCCGACGTACTCAGCCTACGTTGTGGTACGGCCTGTCACCTGTCCGCGGATGTACGCAAAACCCACAAACTGTGCTGCACATTGGTCCGTATGTACTGAATGATACATCGTGGCACATGTGTGACCGTACGACGACTGCGCCTAGCAACGGCGGACCATACAGTCCAAATATTGTGGACGCAGCTACGTGTCGTCTCCCTTTAGGAGCTGGATTGCAGTGTGGTACGCCATTCAGACGTGTGGGAGGAACGGACGCCCTGGATGGCGATCAGCATGAGCAGTCTGTTGATGTAGTGGAGCGTGTATTCGGACGTAGTCGTCTCTTCTCACACACTGTGATAGCATGTTGCACCGCGTTCCACATCTGCGACATGCTGCAGAGGCCGGCTGACAGTCGTTCGCGCAATGGACACCGCATACGTACGGGGGCTACCTTCCACGTGTTCTCTAGGCGTGCACATGTTGTTGCGTCTATGTGGGCAGACGTAGTGTGTTGTGACACCTGACACAGGCATGCAATACTCGTTGCAAATGGCGATGGACGTCTACGTTTGCTGGTGACGTTACGCAAATGAACAACTGGTAACCCGTTGTGGTGCGGTTGTTCTCGCTAGAGGTGAATCAGTGTTGGCGACGATCGGTCGAGCTATTAACCGGTTGTTTCATGGATACCCACCATGCCCACGAACGTGAAAGGGGACCCACCATGCCCACGAACGTGAAAGGGGATCTGGGTGTGAGGCGATACGCGGCGGTGGCTGGGTGGGACCGTCCCCGGCCGGTGAGGGGGGGCCGCCCGGCGTGCTGGCAGCGCGGTGCGTGGGCGCACGCGCTACAGCCGGCTGGTGGGGGCGGCC
>NW_026047547.1:220000-222500 GCF_023864345.2 Schistocerca serialis cubense
GGCCGGCCGCGAAGCCCTGACGAGTAGGAGGGTCGCGGCGGTGGGCGCAGAAGGGTCTGGGCGTGAGCCTGCCTGGAGCCGCCGTCGGTGCAGATCTTGGTGGTAGTAGCAAATACTCCAGCGAGGCCCTGGAGGGCTGACGCGGAGAAGGGTTTCGTGTGAACAGCCGTTGCACACGAGTCAGTCGATCCTAAGCCCTAGGAGAAATCCGATGTTGATGGGGGCCGTCATAGCATGATGCACTTTGTGCTGGCCCCCGTTGGGCGAAAGGGAATCCGGTTCCTATTCCGGAACCCGGCAGCGGAACCGATACAAGTCGGGCCCCTCTTTTAGAGATGCTCGTCGGGGTAACCCAAAAGGACCCGGAGACGCCGTCGGGAGATCGGGGAAGAGTTTTCTTTTCTGCATGAGCGTTCGAGTTCCCTGGAATCCTCTAGCAGGGAGATAGGGTTTGGAACGCGAAGAGCACCGCAGTTGCGGCGGTGTCCCGATCTTCCCCTCGGACCTTGAAAATCCGGGAGAGGGCCACGTGGAGGTGTCGCGCCGGTTCGTACCCATATCCGCAGCAGGTCTCCAAGGTGAAGAGCCTCTAGTCGATAGAATAATGTAGGTAAGGGAAGTCGGCAAATTGGATCCGTAACTTCGGGATAAGGATTGGCTCTGAGGATCGGGGCGTGTCGGGCTTGGTCGGGAAGTGGGTCAGCGCTAACGTGCCGGGCCTGGGCGAGGTGAGTGCCGTAGGGGTGCCGGTAAGTGCGGGCGTTTAGCGCGGGCGTGGTCTGCTCTCGCCGTTGGTCGGCCTCGTGCTGGCCGGCGGTGCAGGATGCGCGCGCCTGCGCGGCGTTCGCGCCCCGGTGCTTCAACCTGCGTGCAGGATCCGAGCTCGGTCCCGTGCCTTGGCCTCCCACGGATCTTCCTTGCTGCGAGGCCGCGTCCGCCTTAGCGTGCTCCTCCGGGGGCGCGCGGGTGCGCGGATTCTCTTCGGCCGCCATTCAACGATCAACTCAGAACTGGCACGGACTGGGGGAATCCGACTGTCTAATTAAAACAAAGCATTGCGATGGCCCTAGCGGGTGTTGACGCAATGTGATTTCTGCCCAGTGCTCTGAATGTCAACGTGAAGAAATTCAAGCAAGCGCGGGTAAACGGCGGGAGTAACTATGACTCTCTTGGCGGGAGTAACTATGACTCTCTTAAGGTGGCCAAGTGGCGGCGGTGTGGCTGCATCCGGACTTGGCTTTTCGAAGTGCGGTCTTGATGTAGTCGTGCTGCTGCTGCGAGGTGCCTTCCTTGGGTTATAGTTACAGGGAGAGTGATGCGCAATACATGGGCCTAGCCCTCTTAGCCTCTCCTCTCCTGCGGTCTTCTCCCCTTCTCGTGGGCCCGCTGATTTTCGCAGAGTGGAAGACCGCACCAGGGGCTTGGGGGGGTTACCAGCCCCCCCTCGCATTATCCCTTTATAGTTGGGGGCAGCCTACAAGAAACAAGAGATGGTGGCCCTTCCGCTGAAGGTGCCACCCCAGCTACCCCAGCACCTATCCGGCCAACCGGCCGTAACGAAAATGCGATAGTTTGTGTAGCTCCCTTTGCTTGCAGTGAGTGCCACCGCACTTTTACCACGAAGAACGGTCTCGGGGTCCATCGCCGCCGCCAACACCTTGCGGCCGCCAACGCTGAGATCGTGACGGAGAGGCATCGCGCGAGGTGGACGGAGGAAGAAGTCCTGTCGCTCGCCAAGGCAGAGGCCGAACTGTTCCTTGAGAGGGACGCCCGGTTCTTCTTCGTTAATCAAGAGCTTATTAGGATGTTCCCCGACCGAACGCTTGAGGCAATCAAGTGCCGACGGCGGCAGGCTGCCCACAAGCAGCTTGTCCGCCAATTCATGGAGGCGCTTGAGATCGGTCGGGGGGAAGAGCCGGCGTCCCGCCGGGGAGCAGCGAGCTCGCTGCCTGACGCGGGCGAGGCCGCTGCGCCGCCCGTCGACGCAGCCGAGGACTTCGCGGCCGACACCACCGGGCCGCCGCCGGAGGGGCCGACTGACGCCGCCATCTGGGAGCATCTGGCGGGGCTACCTGCTTCCGCCCAGCGTTTCTCTGCTCTGGATCGAGTCATTGGTCTGGGGCGGGGCACGCCGCCCGATGTCATCCTGGGCATGCTCCCGGATGCCCTTGCGTCGGTCGGGTCCAGGGGGGAGAGGTCGATCACCAGGGCACAGCGGCCGCGCCAATCATCCAAGCGGCCGCCTGCCGCCCCGCCGCTGCAGAAGCGCAAGCGGCGCCGCTGGGAGTTCGCGCGGACACAGGACGCCTTCCGCAGGTCGCGTGCACGTTGCGTGCGCGGCTTGCTGGACGGCACCCTGCTGCAGCCGCCACCCGACATCCCCGGTCTGCTGGACTTCTGGGCGGACCTCTTCACGAAGAAGCCGATCTCCACCGCTGGCTTCATCCGTGACCGCCTTCTCCCGCACTCGGAGCCTGTCGCTCCTGAGTGCCTATGGGGG
>NW_026047547.1:227500-232500 GCF_023864345.2 Schistocerca serialis cubense
TAGGAAGCGCCCCATCCATGTCGGTACCCGTGGGCGTTGCACTCGCAGTCGCAAAAAACGTTGGGCAAATATATATCTTGGAACAGTAACGACAGTCGGAGCCTCCTGGCGTTGCACTCGCAGTCGCAAAAAACGCTGGGCAAATATATTTCTCGGAAGAGTAACGACAGTCCGAGCCTCCTGCGTGGGAAGAGTCTTTCTAGGCCCTGACCCACGGGAAGGGTTTAGCTTCCCCCATCCCGGACATTTGAAGTCGTCACACTACCGGTATTGACTAATAGACTGATTGCTGATAATCACTAGCCATACACTGGGGGAAACGGCCGACAGGGGCAGCAACATAGTGGAGCCGCAGTGTCACTAATGTACAGAGATAGAACAGTTTCGACTGGAACCAGAGTAACCGTATACACGGCACTGATTAGTAATAAATGCAGAGCCATCAGAATACAGATAATATATACAACCGTCCCTATACATGCTGAAAGACTCTGCACACAATGAGAACCACACGTCAGCCAGACACTATCACACACTACTCTCTGCCTCTAACAGGCACACACACAATATCTAACCACCAGCATGGAAGAACATCCGGTGCATCCTCTCCGCCACATTACACAATCCACACTATCATAACCAGACCGGGAGGTCCACCCAGAAAACAGAATATCCCACCCTTCCGACATCCGCCATTGCTCAGCTAAGCCACGAACACCCACACATGTCCTACACAGGGGTGCACCCAACATCACCATACTGCCTCCTGTCACAGTACACAAACAATGGCAGGAATGAAAGACACAGATCTGCCACAACCTTGGAATCGGAGCGCCGCCTGTCATGAGCCACAAGTGCATCCTGACGTGACAAATCGGATGATCCCGCAGGCATGCACTTACGATAATCACTATCAACGAACCTGCCGCCGCCCCCCCCCCCCAAATACACCTTTCCCTACAACAATGTGTACCTTAACCTAAGCTATATCGTACCTTAACCTAACCGACATTGCGCCTTAACCTAACCTACGTTGTACCTTAACCTAACCTATGTTGTACCTTAACCTAACCTATGTTGTACCTTAACCTAACCTACGTTGTGCCTTAACCTAACCTACGTTGTGCCTTAACCTAACCTACGTTGTGCCTTAACCTAACCTACGTTGTGCCTTAACCTAACCTACGTTGTGCCTTAACCTAACCTACGTTGTGCCTTAACCTAACCTACGTTGTGCCTTAACCTAACCTACGTTGTGCCTTAACCTAACCTACGTTGTGCCTTAACCTAACCTACGTTGTGCCTTAACCTAACCTACGTTGTGCCTTAACCTAACCTACGTTGTGCCTTAACCTAACCTACGTTGTGCCTTAACCTAACCTACGTTGTGCCTTAACCTAACCTACGTTGTGCCTTAACCTAACCTACGTTGTGCCTTAACCTAACCTACGTTGTGCCTTAACCTAACCTACGTTGTGCCTTAACCTAACCTACGTTGTGCCTTAACCTAACCTACGTTGTGCCTTAACCTAACCTACGTTGTGCCTTAACCTAACCTACGTTGTGCCTTAACCTAACCTACGTTGTGCCTTAACCTAACCTACGTTGTGCCTTAACCTAACCTACGTTGTGCCTTAACCTAACCTACGTTGTGCCTTAACCTAACCTACGTTGTGCCTTAACCTAACCTACGTTGTGCCTTAACCTAACCTACGTTGTGCCTTAACCTAACCTACGTTGTGCCTTAACCTAACCTACGTTGTGCCTTAACCTAACCTACGTTGTGCCTTAACCTAACTTACGTTGTGCCTTAACCTAACTTACGTTGTGCCTTAACCTAACTTACGTTGTGCCTTAACCTAACCCATGTTGTGCCTTAACCTAACCCATGTTGTGCCTTAACCTAACCCATGTTGTGCCTTAACCTAACCCATGTTGTGCCTTAACGTAACCCATGTTGTGCCTTAACGTAACCCATGTTGTGCCTTAACGTAACCCATGTTGTGCCTTAACGTAACCCATGTTGTGCCTTAACGTAACCCATGTTGTGCCTTAACGTAACCCATGTTGTGCCTTAACGTAACCCATGTTGTGCCTTAACGTAACCCATGTTGTGCCTTAACGTAACCCATGTTGTGCCTTAACGTAACCCATGTTGTGCCTTAACGTAACCCATGTTGTGCCTTAACGTAACCCAATTTGTGCCTTAACGTAACCCAATTTGTGCCTTAACGTAACCCAATTTGTGCCTTAACGTAACCTAATTTGTGCCTTAACGTAACCTAATTTGTGCCTTAACGTAACCCATATTGCGCCTCAACCTAACCTATATTGCGCCTTAACCTGACGCACGTTGTCGCTGAACCTGCTCTGTAATTGTTATGCAACTCGTTAAATTAGTGTAGTGTTGCCTAACCGCAACCCTCGCAATATAGTTCGCTATTCGCACTGCCCGGTCCCCTGTGTATCGCGTCATGTTAAACACCTTGCAAGTGTTGCTGACTTTCCACATGCTCCTGCTATACACTGTAATGTGGATAGCAGCAGGACGTACATGCCCCCCCCCTTCCCCCCTGCCTTCGCAAGCTGGTCGTTGAGAAGTTTGCATGTTCAATGCCCTTCGCATGCCGACGTACTCAGCCTACGTTGTGGTACGGCCTGTCACCTGTCCGCGGATGTACGCAAAACCCACAAACTGTGCTGCACATTGGTCCGTATGTACTGAATGATACATCGTGGCACATGTGTGACCGTACGACGACTGCGCCTAGCAACGGCGGACCATACAGTCCAAATATTGTGGACGCAGCTACGTGTCGTCTCCCTTTAGGAGCTGGATTGCAGTGTGGTACGCCATTCAGACGTGTGGGAGGAACGGACGCCCTGGATGGCGATCAGCATGAGCAGTCTGTTGATGTAGTGGAGCGTGTATTCGGACGTAGTCGTCTCTTCTCACACACTGTGATAGCATGTTGCACCGCGTTCCACATCTGCGACATGCTGCAGAGGCCGGCTGACAGTCGTTCGCGCAATGGACACCGCATACGTACGGGGGCTACCTTCCACGTGTTCTCTAGGCGTGCACATGTTGTTGCGTCTATGTGGGCAGACGTAGTGTGTTGTGACACCTGACACAGGCATGCAATACTCGTTGCAAATGGCGATGGACGTCTACGTTTGCTGGTGACGTTACGCAAATGAACAACTGGTAACCCGTTGTGGTGCGGTTGTTCTCGCTAGAGGTGAATCAGTGTTGGCGACGATCGGTCGAGCTATTAACCGGTTGTTTCATGGATACCCACCATGCCCACGAACGTGAAAGGGGACCCACCATGCCCACGAACGTGAAAGGGGGATCTGGGTGTGAGGCGATACGCGGCGGTGGCTGGGTGGGACCGTCCCCGGCCGGTGAGGGGGGGCCGCCCGGCGTGCTGGCAGCGCGGTGCGTGGGCGCACGCGCTACAGCCGGCTGGTGGGGGCGGCCAGTGGCAGGCGCGCCGGCCGACGGACGCGGCAGGCGGCGCAGCTGCGCGCCGGCGCCCCCTGCTCGCGGCGCCTTGCGGCCAAAGTAGGTCCTCGCGGGCCCGGTGCGAAGCGCGGTGGCCATCTGCAGTGTGCTGGTCCGATTGAGGACTGTGTGCGCTGAGGATGCGCCGCCGCCCGGCGCTCGGCGCCGCGACGCCGTCTGCTGCTCGGTCGCCCCAGCGGTTCTCGCAGGTGGTTTGTATCGCAGCTGTGCGGACGTGTTGGCGCGTGCGCTGTGCTGGGAGAGTTCGCTTCGGCACCCAAGTGGGGCTTTTGTCCTTCTGTGGCGCTGGCGTTGGAGCTGCCGGTCACCGTAGGTGGCGCGTGTTGTCTCCCGCCGGCAATGCCACGACAGCACGCTCCCGGGCCTCTGTCGGCAGCGGCAAGCTCAGTTGGGAGCACGGGTGGTCGCACCTAAAGCGTCTACTCGCCTAACTCCGGGCGATTGCGCCTCTCTCGAACCCGACCAAGTACTTAGGACGGCGCTGCGCGCCGCCGGGACCTGAGAGGGTTTCGAGGTGTGTTGTGCAGGGGAGCTCAGCCTCCTCCTGTTTGCAGAATAATTGAGCGGACGCTTGCGTGTTCGCGCGGGCCCCCGGGACACACTCCCGGGCGGCCGGCTGCTCAGCTCTAGTTGACGCAGCTCCCTGGTTGATCCTGCCAGTAGTCATATGCTTGTCTCAAAGATTAAGCCATGCATGTCTCAGTACAAGCCGCATTAAGGTGAAACCGCGAATGGCTCATTAAATCAGTTATGGTTCCTTAGATCGTACCCACGTTACTTGGATAACTGTGGTAATTCTAGAGCTAATACATGCAAACAGAGTCCCGACCAGAGATGGAAGGGACGCTTTTATTAGATCAAAACCAATCGGTCGGCTCGTCCGGTCCGTTTGCCTTGGTGACTCTGAATAACTTTGGGCTGATCGCACGGTCCTCGTACCGGCGACGCATCTTTCAAATGTCTGCCTTATCAACTGTCGATGGTAGGTTCTGCGCCTACCATGGTTGTAACGGGTAACGGGGAATCAGGGTTCGATTCCGGAGAGGGAGCCTGAGAAACGGCTACCACATCCAAGGAAGGCAGCAGGCGCGCAAATTACCCACTCCCGGCACGGGGAGGTAGTGACGAAAAATAACGATACGGGACTCATCCGAGGCCCCGTAATCGGAATGAGTACACTTTAAATCCTTTAACGAGTATCTATTGGAGGGCAAGTCTGGTGCCAGCAGCCGCGGTAATTCCAGCTCCAATAGCGTATATTAAAGTTGTAACGGTTAAAAAGCTCGTAGTTGGATTTGTGTCCCACGCTGTTGGTTCACCGCCCGTCGGTGTTTAACTGGCATGTATCGTGGGACGTCCTGCCGGTGGGGCGAGCCGAAGGCGTGCGACCGCCTCGTGCGTGCTCGTGCGTCCCGAGGCGGACCCCGTTGAAATCCTACCAGGGTGCTCTTTATTGAGTGTCTCGGTGGGC
>NW_026047547.1:235000-240000 GCF_023864345.2 Schistocerca serialis cubense
GCTGCCCGGCGGTATATCTGGAGGAGTCGATTCGCCCCTTTGGGCGCTCGGGCTCCCGGCAAGCGCGCGCGGTTCTTCCCGGATGACGGACCTACCTGGCCCGGCCCCGGACCCGCGCCGCTGTTGGCTCGGGATGCTCTCGGGCGGAATAATCGCTCCCGTCAGCGGCGCTTCAGCTTTGGACAATTTCACGACCCGTCTTGAAACACGGACCAAGGAGTCTAACATGTGCGCGAGTCATTGGGCTGTACGAAACCTAAAGGCGTAATGAAAGTGAAGGTCTCGCCTTGCGCGGGCCGAGGGAGGATGGGGCTTCCCCGCCCTTCACGGGGCGGCGGCCTCCGCACTCCCGGGGCGTCTCGTCCTCATTGCGAGGTGAGGCGCACCTAGAGCGTACACGTTGGGACCCGAAAGATGGTGAACTATGCCTGGCCAGGACGAAGTCAGGGGAAACCCTGATGGAGGTCCGTAGCGATTCTGACGTGCAAATCGATCGTCGGAGCTGGGTATAGGGGCGAAAGACTAATCGAACCATCTAGTAGCTGGTTCCCTCCGAAGTTTCCCTCAGGATAGCTGGTGCTCGTACGAGTCTCATCCGGTAAAGCGAATGATTAGAGGCCTTGGGGCCGAAACGACCTCAACCTATTCTCAAACTTTAAATGGGTGAGATCTCCGGCTTGCTTGATATGCTGAAGCCGCGAGCAAACGACTCGGATCGGAGTGCCAAGTGGGCCACTTTTGGTAAGCAGAACTGGCGCTGTGGGATGAACCAAACGCCGAGTTAAGGCGCCCGAATCGACGCTCATGGGAAACCATGAAAGGCGTTGGTTGCTTAAGACAGCAGGACGGTGGCCATGGAAGTCGGAATCCGCTAAGGAGTGTGTAACAACTCACCTGCCGAAGCAACTAGCCCTGAAAATGGATGGCGCTGAAGCGTCGTGCCTATACTCGGCCGTCAGTCTGGCAGTCATGGCCGGTCCTTGCGGCCGGCCGCGAAGCCCTGACGAGTAGGAGGGTCGCGGCGGTGGGCGCAGAAGGGTCTGGGCGTGAGCCTGCCTGGAGCCGCCGTCGGTGCAGATCTTGGTGGTAGTAGCAAATACTCCAGCGAGGCCCTGGAGGGCTGACGCGGAGAAGGGTTTCGTGTGAACAGCCGTTGCACACGAGTCAGTCGATCCTAAGCCCTAGGAGAAATCCGATGTTGATGGGGGCCGTCATAGCATGATGCACTTTGTGCTGGCCCCCGTTGGGCGAAAGGGAATCCGGTTCCTATTCCGGAACCCGGCAGCGGAACCGATACAAGTCGGGCCCCTCTTTTAGAGATGCTCGTCGGGGTAACCCAAAAGGACCCGGAGACGCCGTCGGGAGATCGGGGAAGAGTTTTCTTTTCTGCATGAGCGTTCGAGTTCCCTGGAATCCTCTAGCAGGGAGATAGGGTTTGGAACGCGAAGAGCACCGCAGTTGCGGCGGTGTCCCGATCTTCCCCTCGGACCTTGAAAATCCGGGAGAGGGCCACGTGGAGGTGTCGCGCCGGTTCGTACCCATATCCGCAGCAGGTCTCCAAGGTGAAGAGCCTCTAGTCGATAGAATAATGTAGGTAAGGGAAGTCGGCAAATTGGATCCGTAACTTCGGGATAAGGATTGGCTCTGAGGATCGGGGCGTGTCGGGCTTGGTCGGGAAGTGGGTCAGCGCTAACGTGCCGGGCCTGGGCGAGGTGAGTGCCGTAGGGGTGCCGGTAAGTGCGGGCGTTTAGCGCGGGCGTGGTCTGCTCTCGCCGTTGGTCGGCCTCGTGCTGGCCGGCGGTGCAGGATGCGCGCGCCTGCGCGGCGTTCGCGCCCCGGTGCTTCAACCTGCGTGCAGGATCCGAGCTCGGTCCCGTGCCTTGGCCTCCCACGGATCTTCCTTGCTGCGAGGCCGCGTCCGCCTTAGCGTGCTCCTCCGGGGGCGCGCGGGTGCGCGGATTCTCTTCGGCCGCCATTCAACGATCAACTCAGAACTGGCACGGACTGGGGGAATCCGACTGTCTAATTAAAACAAAGCATTGCGATGGCCCTAGCGGGTGTTGACGCAATGTGATTTCTGCCCAGTGCTCTGAATGTCAACGTGAAGAAATTCAAGCAAGCGCGGGTAAACGGCGGGAGTAACTATGACTCTCTTAAGGTGGCCAAGTGGCGGCGGTGTGGCTGCATCCGGACTTGGCTTTTCGAAGTGCGGTCTTGATGTAGTCGTGCTGCTGCTGCGAGGTGCCTTCCTTGGGTTATGGTTACAGGGAGAGTGATGCGCAATACATGGGCCTAGCCCTCTTAGCCTCTCCTCTCCTGCGGTCTTCTCCCCTTCTCGTGGGCCCGCTGATTTTCGCAGAGTGGAAGACCGCACCAGGGGCTTGGGGGGGTTACCAGCCCCCCCTCGCACTATCCCTTTTTTAGTTGGGGGCAGTATTCAGAGAAAAAGTGGTGGCCCTTCCGCTGAAGGTGCCACCCCAACTCCCCCAGCACCTAGCCGGCCAACCGGCCGTGCCGAAAATCTTGTAACTTTTGCAGCTGTATACGCCTGTAGTGAGTGCCACCGCAGCTTCACCACCAAGAACGGTCTCGGGGTCCATCGCCGCCGCCAACACCTTGCGGCCGCCAACGCGGAGATCGTCACGGAGAGGCATCGCGCGAGGTGGACGGAGGAAGAAGTCCTGTCGCTCGCCAAGGCGGAGGCCGAACTGTTCCTCGAGAGGGACGCCCGGTTCTTCTTTGTAAATCAAGAGCTCATCAGGATGTTCCCCGACCGAACGCTTGAGGCAATCAAGTGCCGACGGCGGCAAGCTGCCCACAAGCAGCTTGTCCGCCAATTCATGGAGGCGCTTGAGATCGGTCGGGGGGAAGAGCCGGCGTCCCGCCGGGGAGCAGCGAGCCCGCTGCCTGACGCGGGCGAGGCCGCTGCGCCGCCCGTCGACGCAGCCGAGGACTTCGCGGCCGACACCACCGGGCCGCCGCCGGAGGGGCCGACTGACGCCGCCATCTGGGAGCATCTGGCGGGGCTACCCGCTTCCGCCCAGCGTTTCTCTGCCCTGGATCGTGTCATAGGTCTGGGGCGGGGCACGCCGCCCGATGTCATCCTGGGCATGCTCCCGGATGCCCTTGCGTCGGTCGGGTCCAGAGGGGAGAGATCGATCACCAGGACACAGCGGCCGCGCCAACCATCGAAGCGGCCGCCTGCCGCGCCGCCGACGCAGAAGCGCAAGCGGCGCCGCTGGGAGTACGCGAGAACGCAGGATGCCTTCCGACGGTCGCGTGCACGTTGCGTGCGCGGCCTCTTGGATGGCACCCTGCTCCAGCCGCCACCTGCCATCCCTGGTCTGCTGGACTTCTGGGCGGACCTCTTCACCAAGAAGCCCATCTCCACCGCGGGCTTCATTCGTGACCGCCTCCTCCCGCACTCGGAGCCTGTCGCTCCCGAGTGCCTATGGGGGCCGGTCACACATGAGGAGGTCGCCGCCGCGTTGCCGCCCAGGGGATCAGCAGCCGGGCCGGACGGCCTTACCCCAGCGGAGTTGCGGCGCCTGCCGCACGAAGTCCTGGTGAAAGTGATGAATCTCTTCCTTCTGGCCCGCGCCCTTCCGGAACGCCTGCTTCGCGCGCGAACGTCCCTTCTCCCGAAGACGGCTGCACCAACATCCCCCGCTGACTTTCGCCCCATTACGGTCTGCTCGGTGTTGGCGCGGACCTTTCACAAGGTTCTCGCGTCACGCCTGATGCGCGCATGTGCTGTGGACGAACGTCAGCGGGCATTCATCCCTCGGGATGGGATGTTGGAAAATACCTTCATCTTGGACACTGCTCTCACCGACGCAGTTCGCTCCTGCCGCTCTGTCTTTGTGGCATCGATCGACGTATCTAAGGCATTCGATTCGGTAGATCATGCTGCCCTTCGCCCCGTGCTGAAGGCGCATGGCCTGCCGGATTGTTTTGTCGAGTATGTCGAGCGGTGCTACGAGGGCAGCACGACAGTGATAGCGGACGGCGCCGGCGTGGGCGTGTCTGTGCAGCCAGCACGGGGCGTTCGCCAGGGCGATCCCCTCTCCCCCCTCCTGTTCAACTTTGCGGTGGACTACGTTTTAGGCCAACTGCCCTCCCACATCGGAGCTCGGATCCTCGGTCGCAGAGTCAACGCTGCGGCCTTTGCAGATGACGTCTTGCTGTTTGCAGCGACCCCGAGGGGCTTGCAGTCCCTCATCGACGCAGCTACCGCAGCCCTCGCCCACCTGGGGCTGCAGATCAACGCCCGGAAGTGTTTCACCCTCGCCTTAGTCGCGTCAGGGCGCGAGAAGAAGGTGAAGGTGGACAGCAATGTCACCTTCACAGCAGGCAATACCACCATGCCTGCCCTGCGTGTGGGTGAAACCTTCCGGTACCTGGGGCTGCAATTCTCCACGGCGGGTCGCTGTGTCTTCAATCCACGTCGCCACCTGGTGGAGCAGCTTGACGTCATCTCCCGAGCTCCGCTGAAGCCGCAACAGCGCCTCCACGCTCTCACCAACGTACTTCTCCCTGGCCTGTACCACGGGCTGGCCCTCAGCCGCACCCGGGTGGGTGCATTGAAGTCGGCCGACGTTACCATCCGGGCCGCCGTCAGGAGATGGTTCCGCCTTCCGGCGGACACCCCCCTGGGATACTTCCACGCTCCTGTTGCCCAGGGGGGCCTCGGCATTCCATCTTGCCGATGGATGGGTCCGACCCTCCGTCGGTCCCGTCTCCTGGCGCTGAAGAAGATAGGGCCAGCCTGCGACGGTGCAGGCATGGATGAGGTGCAGCGTGAGATCGAGGTGCTGGAGCGCCACCTAATGTGGGAGGGCCACCTCCTCAAATCGTCAACGCAGGTTGGGGAAATGTGGGCGGCGCGCCTACACATCGCCATTGACGGTGCGGCGCTCTCATCTTCTGCCGCCGTCAGTGGCCAACATCAGTGGGTCGCCGACACCAGTCGCCTGCTATCTGGGCGTGAATACATCGAC
>NW_026047547.1:245000-247500 GCF_023864345.2 Schistocerca serialis cubense
AACCTACGTTGTGCCTTAACCTAACCTACGTTGTGCCTTAACCTAACCTACGTTGTGCCTTAACCTAACCTACGTTGTGCCTTAACCTAACCTACGTTGTGCCTTAACCTAACCTACGTTGTGCCTTAACCTAACCTACGTTGTGCCTTAACCTAACCTACGTTGTGCCTTAACCTAACCTACGTTGTGCCTTAACCTAACTTACGTTGTGCCTTAACCTAACTTACGTTGTGCCTTAACCTAACTTACGTTGTGCCTTAACCTAACCCATGTTGTGCCTTAACCTAACCCATGTTGTGCCTTAACCTAACCCATGTTGTGCCTTAACCTAACCCATGTTGTGCCTTAACGTAACCCATGTTGTGCCTTAACGTAACCCATGTTGTGCCTTAACGTAACCCATGTTGTGCCTTAACGTAACCCATGTTGTGCCTTAACGTAACCCATGTTGTGCCTTAACGTAACCCATGTTGTGCCTTAACGTAACCCATGTTGTGCCTTAACGTAACCCATGTTGTGCCTTAACGTAACCCATGTTGTGCCTTAACGTAACCCATGTTGTGCCTTAACGTAACCCATGTTGTGCCTTAACGTAACCCAATTTGTGCCTTAACGTAACCCAATTTGTGCCTTAACGTAACCCAATTTGTGCCTTAACGTAACCTAATTTGTGCCTTAACGTAACCTAATTTGTGCCTTAACGTAACCCATATTGCGCCTCAACCTAACCTATATTGCGCCTTAACCTGACGCACGTTGTCGCTGAACCTGCTCTGTAATTGTTATGCAACTCGTTAAATTAGTGTAGTGTTGCCTAACCGCAACCCTCGCAATATAGTTCGCTATTCGCACTGCCCGGTCCCCTGTGTATCGCGTCATGTTAAACACCTTGCAAGTGTTGCTGACTTTCCACATGCTCCTGCTATACACTGTAATGTGGATAGCAGCAGGACGTACATGCCCCCCCCCTTCCCCCCTGCCTTCGCAAGCTGGTCGTTGAGAAGTTTGCATGTTCAATGCCCTTCGCATGCCGACGTACTCAGCCTACGTTGTGGTACGGCCTGTCACCTGTCCGCGGATGTACGCAAAACCCACAAACTGTGCTGCACATTGGTCCGTATGTACTGAATGATACATCGTGGCACATGTGTGACCGTACGACGACTGCGCCTAGCAACGGCGGACCATACAGTCCAAATATTGTGGACGCAGCTACGTGTCGTCTCCCTTTAGGAGCTGGATTGCAGTGTGGTACGCCATTCAGACGTGTGGGAGGAACGGACGCCCTGGATGGCGATCAGCATGAGCAGTCTGTTGATGTAGTGGAGCGTGTATTCGGACGTAGTCGTCTCTTCTCACACACTGTGATAGCATGTTGCACCGCGTTCCACATCTGCGACATGCTGCAGAGGCCGGCTGACAGTCGTTCGCGCAATGGACACCGCATACGTACGGGGGCTACCTTCCACGTGTTCTCTAGGCGTGCACATGTTGTTGCGTCTATGTGGGCAGACGTAGTGTGTTGTGACACCTGACACAGGCATGCAATACTCGTTGCAAATGGCGATGGACGTCTACGTTTGCTGGTGACGTTACGCAAATGAACAACTGGTAACCCGTTGTGGTGCGGTTGTTCTCGCTAGAGGTGAATCAGTGTTGGCGACGATCGGTCGAGCTATTAACCGGTTGTTTCATGGATACCCACCATGCCCACGAACGTGAAAGGGGACCCACCATGCCCACGAACGTGAAAGGGGATCTGGGTGTGAGGCGATACGCGGCGGTGGCTGGGTGGGACCGTCCCCGGCCGGTGAGGGGGGGCCGCCCGGCGTGCTGGCAGCGCGGTGCGTGGGCGCACGCGCTACAGCCGGCTGGTGGGGGCGGCCAGTGGCAGGCGCGCCGGCCGACGGACGCGGCAGGCGGCGCAGCTGCGCGCCGGCGCCCCCTGCTCGCGGCGCCTTGCGGCCAAAGTAGGTCCTCGCGGGCCCGGTGCGAAGCGCGGTGGCCATCTGCAGTGTGCTGGTCCGATTGAGGACTGTGTGCGCTGAGGATGCGCCGCCGCCCGGCGCTCGGCGCCGCGACGCCGTCTGCTGCTCGGTCGCCCCAGCGGTTCTCGCAGGTGGTTTGTATCGCAGCTGTGCGGACGTGTTGGCGCGTGCGCTGTGCTGGGAGAGTTCGCTTCGGCACCCAAGTGGGGCTTTTGTCCTTCTGTGGCGCTGGCGTTGGAGCTGCCGGTCACCGTAGGTGGCGCGTGTTGTCTCCCGCCGGCAATGCCACGACAGCACGCTCCCGGGCCTCTGTCGGCAGCGGCAAGCTCAGTTGGGAGCACGGGTGGTCGCACCTAAAGCGTCTACTCGCCTAACTCCGGGCGATTGCGCCTCTCTCGAACCCGACCAAGTACTTAGGACGGCGCTGCGCGCCGCCGGGACCTGAGAGGGTTTCGAGGTGTGTTGTGCAGGGGAGCTCAGCCTCCTCCTGTTTGCAGAATAATTGAGCGGAC
>NW_026047547.1:257500-262500 GCF_023864345.2 Schistocerca serialis cubense
CCATGTTGTGCCTTAACGTAACCCATGTTGTGCCTTAACGTAACCCATGTTGTGCCTTAACGTAACCCATGTTGTGCCTTAACGTAACCCATGTTGTGCCTTAACGTAACCCATGTTGTGCCTTAACGTAACCCATGTTGTGCCTTAACGTAACCCATGTTGTGCCTTAACGTAACCCATGTTGTGCCTTAACGTAACCCAATTTGTGCCTTAACGTAACCCAATTTGTGCCTTAACGTAACCCAATTTGTGCCTTAACGTAACCTAATTTGTGCCTTAACGTAACCTAATTTGTGCCTTAACGTAACCCATATTGCGCCTCAACCTAACCTATATTGCGCCTTAACCTGACGCACGTTGTCGCTGAACCTGCTCTGTAATTGTTATGCAACTCGTTAAATTAGTGTAGTGTTGCCTAACCGCAACCCTCGCAATATAGTTCGCTATTCGCACTGCCCGGTCCCCTGTGTATCGCGTCATGTTAAACACCTTGCAAGTGTTGCTGACTTTCCACATGCTCCTGCTATACACTGTAATGTGGATAGCAGCAGGACGTACATGCCCCCCCCCTTCCCCCCTGCCTTCGCAAGCTGGTCGTTGAGAAGTTTGCATGTTCAATGCCCTTCGCATGCCGACGTACTCAGCCTACGTTGTGGTACGGCCTGTCACCTGTCCGCGGATGTACGCAAAACCCACAAACTGTGCTGCACATTGGTCCGTATGTACTGAATGATACATCGTGGCACATGTGTGACCGTACGACGACTGCGCCTAGCAACGGCGGACCATACAGTCCAAATATTGTGGACGCAGCTACGTGTCGTCTCCCTTTAGGAGCTGGATTGCAGTGTGGTACGCCATTCAGACGTGTGGGAGGAACGGACGCCCTGGATGGCGATCAGCATGAGCAGTCTGTTGATGTAGTGGAGCGTGTATTCGGACGTAGTCGTCTCTTCTCACACACTGTGATAGCATGTTGCACCGCGTTCCACATCTGCGACATGCTGCAGAGGCCGGCTGACAGTCGTTCGCGCAATGGACACCGCATACGTACGGGGACTACCTTCCACGTGTTCTCTAGGCGTGCACATGTTGTTGCGTCTATGTGGGCAGACGTAGTGTGTTGTGACACCTGACACAGGCATGCAATACTCGTTGCAAATGGCGATGGACGTCTACGTTTGCTGGTGACGTTACGCAAATGAACAACTGGTAACCCGTTGTGGTGCGGTTGTTCTCGCTAGAGGTGAATCAGTGTTGGCGACGATCGGTCGAGCTATTAACCGGTTGTTTCATGGATACCCACCATGCCCACGAACGTGAAAGGGGACCCACCATGCCCACGAACGTGAAAGGGGATCTGGGTGTGAGGCGATACGCGGCGGTGGCTGGGTGGGACCGTCCCCGGCCGGTGAGGGGGGGCCGCCCGGCGTGCTGGCAGCGCGGTGCGTGGGCGCACGCGCTACAGCCGGCTGGTGGGGGCGGCCAGTGGCAGGCGCGCCGGCCGACGGACGCGGCAGGCGGCGCAGCTGCGCGCCGGCGCCCCCTGCTCGCGGCGCCTTGCGGCCAAAGTAGGTCCTCGCGGGCCCGGTGCGAAGCGCGGTGGCCATCTGCAGTGTGCTGGTCCGATTGAGGACTGTGTGCGCTGAGGATGCGCCGCCGCCCGGCGCTCGGCGCCGCGACGCCGTCTGCTGCTCGGTCGCCCCAGCGGTTCTCGCAGGTGGTTTGTATCGCAGCTGTGCGGACGTGTTGGCGCGTGCGCTGTGCTGGGAGAGTTCGCTTCGGCACCCAAGTGGGGCTTTTGTCCTTCTGTGGCGCTGGCGTTGGAGCTGCCGGTCACCGTAGGTGGCGCGTGTTGTCTCCCGCCGGCAATGCCACGACAGCACGCTCCCGGGCCTCTGTCGGCAGCGGCAAGCTCAGTTGGGAGCACGGGTGGTCGCACCTAAAGCGTCTACTCGCCTAACTCCGGGCGATTGCGCCTCTCTCGAACCCGACCAAGTACTTAGGACGGCGCTGCGCGCCGCCGGGACCTGAGAGGGTTTCGAGGTGTGTTGTGCAGGGGAGCTCAGCCTCCTCCTGTTTGCAGAATAATTGAGCGGACGCTTGCGTGTTCGCGCGGGCCCCCGGGACACACTCCCGGGCGGCCGGCTGCTCAGCTCTAGTTGACGCAGCTCCCTGGTTGATCCTGCCAGTAGTCATATGCTTGTCTCAAAGATTAAGCCATGCATGTCTCAGTACAAGCCGCATTAAGGTGAAACCGCGAATGGCTCATTAAATCAGTTATGGTTCCTTAGATCGTACCCACGTTACTTGGATAACTGTGGTAATTCTAGAGCTAATACATGCAAACAGAGTCCCGACCAGAGATGGAAGGGACGCTTTTATTAGATCAAAACCAATCGGTCGGCTCGTCCGGTCCGTTTGCCTTGGTGACTCTGAATAACTTTGGGCTGATCGCACGGTCCTCGTACCGGCGACGCATCTTTCAAATGTCTGCCTTATCAACTGTCGATGGTAGGTTCTGCGCCTACCATGGTTGTAACGGGTAACGGGGAATCAGGGTTCGATTCCGGAGAGGGAGCCTGAGAAACGGCTACCACATCCAAGGAAGGCAGCAGGCGCGCAAATTACCCACTCCCGGCACGGGGAGGTAGTGACGAAAAATAACGATACGGGACTCATCCGAGGCCCCGTAATCGGAATGAGTACACTTTAAATCCTTTAACGAGTATCTATTGGAGGGCAAGTCTGGTGCCAGCAGCCGCGGTAATTCCAGCTCCAATAGCGTATATTAAAGTTGTTGCGGTTAAAAAGCTCGTAGTTGGATTTGTGTCCCACGCTGTTGGTTCACCGCCCGTCGGTGTTTAACTGGCATGTATCGTGGGACGTCCTGCCGGTGGGGCGAGCCGAAGGCGTGCGACCGCCTCGTGCGTGCTCGTGCGTCCCGAGGCGGACCCCGTTGAAATCCTACCAGGGTGCTCTTTATTGAGTGTCTCGGTGGGCCGGCACGTTTACTTTGAACAAATTAGAGTGCTTAAAGCAGGCAAGCCCGCCTGAATACTGTGTGCATGGAATAATGGAATAGGACCTCGGTTCTATTTTGTTGGTTTTCGGAACCCGAGGTAATGATTAATAGGGACAGGCGGGGGCATTCGTATTGCGACGTTAGAGGTGAAATTCTTGGATCGTCGCAAGACGAACAGAAGCGAAAGCATTTGCCAAGTATGTTTTCATTAATCAAGAACGAAAGTTAGAGGTTCGAAGGCGATCAGATACCGCCCTAGTTCTAACCATAAACGATGCCAGCCAGCGATCCGCCGCAGTTCCTCCGATGACTCGGCGGGCAGCCTCCGGGAAACCAAAGCTTTTGGGTTCCGGGGGAAGTATGGTTGCAAAGCTGAAACTTAAAGGAATTGACGGAAGGGCACCACCAGGAGTGGAGCCTGCGGCTTAATTTGACTCAACACGGGAAACCTCACCAGGCCCGGACACCGGAAGGATTGACAGATTGATAGCTCTTTCTTGATTCGGTGGGTGGTGGTGCATGGCCGTTCTTAGTTGGTGGAGCGATTTGTCTGGTTAATTCCGATAACGAACGAGACTCTAGCCTGCTAACTAGTCGCGTGACATCCTTCGTGCTGTCAGCGATTACTTTTCTTCTTAGAGGGACAGGCGGCTTCTAGCCGCACGAGATTGAGCAATAACAGGTCTGTGATGCCCTTAGATGTTCTGGGCCGCACGCGCGCTACACTGAAGGAATCAGCGTGTCTTCCTAGGCCGAAAGGTCGGGGTAACCCGCTGAACCTCCTTCGTGCTAGGGATTGGGGCTTGCAATTGTTCCCCATGAACGAGGAATTCCCAGTAAGCGCGAGTCATAAGCTCGCGTTGATTACGTCCCTGCCCTTTGTACACACCGCCCGTCGCTACTACCGATTGAATGATTTAGTGAGGTCTTCGGACTGGTACGCGGCATTGACTCTGTCGTTGCCGATGCTACCGGAAAGATGACCAAACTTGATCATTTAGAGGAAGTAAAAGTCGTAACAAGGTTTCCGTAGGTGAACCTGCGGAAGGATCATTACCGACTAGACTGCATGTCTTTCGATGTGCGTGTCGTGTCGCGCAACACGCAGCTACCTGTACGGCTCGCGGTAGCCGTGCGCCGCGTGCGGAACCACGCGTTCGTCTCAAAACTAACGGCAATGTTGTGTGGTACGAGCGCTGAAGCGCTGGAGCGGCTGGCCTGCGGCACCTGGCGCCTGGCGCCGGTTTTGAATGACTTTCGCCCGACTGCCTGTCCGCTCCGGTGTGGAGCCGTACGACGCCCATCGGCCGTGAGGCCGTTGGACACTGAACGCTGGAACAGGGCCGCCACACGCCTCAGTCCCGCCTATGCAACTGTCTCGAAAGAGATGGTGGAAACTATGAAAAGATCACCCAGGACGGTGGATCACTCGGCTCGTGGGTCGATGAAGAACGCAGCAAATTGCGCGTCGACATGTGAACTGCAGGACACATGAACATCGACGTTTCGAACGCACATTGCGGTCCATGGATTCCGTTCCCGGGCCACGTCTGGCTGAGGGTCGGCTACGTATACTGAAGCGCGCGGCGTTTGCCCCGCTTCGCTGACCTGGGAGTGTCGTGGCCGCCTGTGGGGCCGGCCGCGTCTCCTTAAACGTGCGATGCGCGCCCGTCGCCTGGCGGTTCGCATACCGGTACTTACTCGGTAGCGTGCACAGCCGGCTGGCGGCGTGGCGTGCGACACCTCGTACAACGACCTCAGAGCAGGCGAGACTACCCGCTGAATTTAAGCATATTACTAAGCGGAGGAAAAGAAACTAACAAGGATTCCCCCAGTAGCGGCGAGCGAACAGGGAAGAGTCCAGCACCGAACCCCGCAGGCGGCCGCCTGTCGTGGCATGTGGTGTTTGGGAGGGTCCACTACCCCGACGCCTCGCGCCGAGCCCAAGTCCAACTTGAATGAGGCCACGGCCCGT
>NW_026047547.1:265000-267500 GCF_023864345.2 Schistocerca serialis cubense
GCACGGACTGGGGGAATCCGACTGTCTAATTAAAACAAAGCATGGCCCTAGCGGGTGTTGACGCAATGTGATTTCTGCCCAGTGCTCTGAATGTCAACGTGAAGAAATTCAAGCAAGCGCGGGTAAACGGCGGGAGTAACTATGACTCTCTATGACTCTTTGAGGCACTTGAGATCGGTCGGGGTGAAGAGCCGGCGTCCCGCCGTGGAGCAGCGAGCTCGCTGCCTGACGCGGGCGAGGCCGCTGCGCCGCCCGTCGACGCAGCCGAGGACTTCGCGGCCGACACCACCGGGCCGCCGCCGGAGGGGCCGACTGACGCCGCCATCTGGGAGCATCTGGCGGGGCTACCTGCTTCCGCCCAGCGTTTCTCTGCCCTGGATCGAGTCATTGGTCTGGGGCGGGGCACGCCGCCCGATGTCATCCTGGGCATGCTCCCGGATGCCCTTGCGTCGGTCGGGTCCAGGGGGGAGAGGTCGATCACCAGGACACAGCGGCCGCGCCAACCATCCAAGCGGCCGCCTGCCGCCCCGCCGCTGCAGAAGCGCAAGCGGCGCCGCTGGGAATACGCGCGGACACAGGACGCCTTCCGTAGGTCGCGTGCGCGTTGCGTGCGCGGCTTGCTGGACGGCACCCTGCTGCAGCCGCCACCCGACATCCCCGGTCTGCTGGACTTCTGGGCGGACCTCTTCACGAAGAAGCCGATCTCCACCGCCGGCTTCATCCGTGACCGCCTTCTCCCGCACTCGGAGCCTGTCGCTCCTGAGTGCCTATGGGGGCCGGTCACACGTGAGGAGGTCGCTGCTGCCTTGCCGCCCAGGGGATCGGCAGCCGGGCCGGACGGCCTGACTCCAGCGGAGCTGCGGCGCCTGCCGCATGAAGTCCTGGTGAAACTCTTGAACCTCTTCCTCCTGGCCCGCGCCCTCCCCGAGCGTCTGCTTCGCGCCCGGACGTCACTTCTCCCCAAAACGGCTGCACCAACATCCCCCGCTGACTTTCGCCCCATTACGGTCTGCTCGGTGTTGGCGCGGACCTTTCACAAGGTTCTCGCGTCACGCCTGATGCGTGCATGTGCTGTGGACGAACGTCAGCGGGCATTCATCCCCCGGGATGGGATGTTGGAAAACACCTTCATCTTGGACACTGCTCTCACCGACGCAGTCCGCTCCTGTCGCTCTGTTTTTGTGGCATCGATCGACGTCTCTAAAGCGTTCGATTCGGTGGACCATGCCGCCCTCCGCCCCGTGCTGAGGGCTCATGGCCTGCCGGATTGCTTTATTGAGTACGTCGAAAGGTGTTACGAGGGTAGCACGACGGTGATAGCGGGCGGCGCCGACGTGGGCGTGCCCCTGCAGCCGGCTAGGGGTGTGCGTCAGGGTGACCCCCTCTCCCCCCTCCTTTTCAATTTTGCGGTGGACTATGTTTTGAGTCAACTTCCCTCCCACATCGGAGCTCGGATCCTTGGTCGCAGAGTTAACGCTGCGGCCTTCGCAGATGACGTCCTGCTTTTTGCATCGACCGCGAGGGGATTGCAGTCCCTCATCGACGCAGCCGTCGCAGCCCTCGCCCATCTGGGGCTGCAGATCAACGCCCGGAAGTGTTTCACCCTCGCCTTAGTCGCGTCTGGGCGCGACAAGAAGGTGAAGGTCGACGCCGACGTTACCTTCAAAGCGGGCAACGCCACCGTGCCCGCCCTACGTGTGGGTGAAACCTTCCGGTACCTGGGACTGCAATTCTCCACCGCTGGTCGCTGCGTTTTCAACCCACGACGCCACCTGGTGGAGCAGCTGGACGTCATCTCCCGAGCTCCGCTCAAGCCGCAACAGCGCCTCCACGCCCTCACCACCGTACTTCTGCCTGGCCTGTACCATGGGCTGGCCCTCAGCCGCACCCGAGTGGGTGCGTTGAAAGCGGCAGATGTGACCATCCGTGCCGCCGTCAGGAGATGGTTCCGCCTTCCGGCGGACACTCCCCTGGGCTACTTCCACGCTCCTGTAGCCCAGGGAGGCCTCGGCATCCCATCATGCCGATGGATGGGGCCAACACTTCGCCGGTCCCGTCTCCTGGCGCTGAAGAGGATTGGGCCAGCCGCCGACGGTGCAGGCCGGGACGAGGTGCAGCGTGAGATTGAGGCGCTGGAGCGGCATCTTATGTGGGAGGGCCACCTCCTCAAATCGTCGACGCAGGTTGGAGAGATGTGGGCCGCGCGCCTGCACGTTGCCTTTGACGGTGCGGCGCTGTCATCTTCCGCCGCCGTCAAGGGGCAACACCAGTGGGTCGCTGACACCAGTCGCCTGCTATCTGGGCGTAACTTCATCGACGCTCTCCGCGCCCGCATCAACGCCTTCCCCACGAAGGCACGGCGCAGTCGCGGGCGGGAGGCGGACACCAGATGCCGCGCGGGCTGCCAGGCCGTAGAGACCGCCAACCACGTGTTACAGGCTTGCTTCAGGACGCACGGGTCCCGGGTTAAGCGGCATGACGCGATCGTGCGCTATGTTGC
>NW_026047547.1:272500-277500 GCF_023864345.2 Schistocerca serialis cubense
AACCTAACCTACGTTGTGCCTTAACCTAACTTACGTTGTGCCTTAACCTAACTTACGTTGTGCCTTAACCTAACTTACGTTGTGCCTTAACCTAACCCATGTTGTGCCTTAATCTAACCCATGTTGTGCCTTAACCTAACCCATGTTGTGCCTTAACGTAACCCATGTTGTGCCTTAACGTAACCCATGTTGTGCCTTAACGTAACCCATGTTGTGCCTTAACGTAACCCATGTTGTGCCTTAACGTAACCCATGTTGTGCCTTAACGTAACCCATGTTGTGCCTTAACGTAACCCATGTTGTGCCTTAACGTAACCCATGTTGTGCCTTAACGTAACCCATGTTGTGCCTTAACGTAACCCAATTTGTGCCTTAACGTAACCCAATTTGTGCCTTAACGTAACCCAATTTGTGCCTTAACGTAACCTAATTTGTGCCTTAACGTAACCTAATTTGTGCCTTAACGTAACCCATATTGCGCCTCAACCTAACCTATATTGCGCCTTAACCTGACGCACGTTGTCGCTGAACCTGCTCTGTAATTGTTATGCAACTCGTTAAATTAGTGTAGTGTTGCCTAACCGCAACCCTCGCAATATAGTTCGCTATTCGCACTGCCCGGTCCCCTGTGTATCGCGTCATGTTAAACACCTTGCAAGTGTTGCTGACTTTCCACATGCTCCTGCTATACACTGTAATGTGGATAGCAGCAGGACGTACATGCCCCCCCCCTTCCCCCCTGCCTTCGCAAGCTGGTCGTTGAGAAGTTTGCATGTTCAATGCCCTTCGCATGCCGACGTACTCAGCCTACGTTGTGGTACGGCCTGTCACCTGTCCGCGGATGTACGCAAAACCCACAAACTGTGCTGCACATTGGTCCGTATGTACTGAATGATACATCGTGGCACATGTGTGACCGTACGACGACTGCGCCTAGCAACGGCGGACCATACAGTCCAAATATTGTGGACGCAGCTACGTGTCGTCTCCCTTTAGGAGCTGGATTGCAGTGTGGTACGCCATTCAGACGTGTGGGAGGAACGGACGCCCTGGATGGCGATCAGCATGAGCAGTCTGTTGATGTAGTGGAGCGTGTATTCGGACGTAGTCGTCTCTTCTCACACACTGTGATAGCATGTTGCACCGCGTTCCACATCTGCGACATGCTGCAGAGGCCGGCTGACAGTCGTTCGCGCAATGGACACCGCATACGTACGGGGGCTACCTTCCACGTGTTCTCTAGGCGTGCACATGTTGTTGCGTCTATGTGGGCAGACGTAGTGTGTTGTGACACCTGACACAGGCATGCAATACTCGTTGCAAATGGCGATGGACGTCTACGTTTGCTGGTGACGTTACGCAAATGAACAACTGGTAACCCGTTGTGGTGCGGTTGTTCTCGCTAGAGGTGAATCAGTGTTGGCGACGATCGGTCGAGCTATTAACCGGTTGTTTCATGGATACCCACCATGCCCACGAACGTGAAAGGGGACCCACCATGCCCACGAACGTGAAAGGGGATCTGGGTGTGAGGCGATACGCGGCGGTGGCTGGGTGGGACCGTCCCCGGCCGGTGAGGGGGGGCCGCCCGGCGTGCTGGCAGCGCGGTGCGTGGGCGCACGCGCTACAGCCGGCTGGTGGGGGCGGCCAGTGGCAGGCGCGCCGGCCGACGGACGCGGCAGGCGGCGCAGCTGCGCGCCGGCGCCCCCTGCTCGCGGCGCCTTGCGGCCAAAGTAGGTCCTCGCGGGCCCGGTGCGAAGCGCGGTGGCCATCTGCAGTGTGCTGGTCCGATTGAGGACTGTGTGCGCTGAGGATGCGCCGCCGCCCGGCGCTCGGCGCCGCGACGCCGTCTGCTGCTCGGTCGCCCCAGCGGTTCTCGCAGGTGGTTTGTATCGCAGCTGTGCGGACGTGTTGGCGCGTGCGCTGTGCTGGGAGAGTTCGCTTCGGCACCCAAGTGGGGCTTTTGTCCTTCTGTGGCGCTGGCGTTGGAGCTGCCGGTCACCGTAGGTGGCGCGTGTTGTCTCCCGCCGGCAATGCCACGACAGCACGCTCCCGGGCCTCTGTCGGCAGCGGCAAGCTCAGTTGGGAGCACGGGTGGTCGCACCTAAAGCGTCTACTCGCCTAACTCCGGGCGATTGCGCCTCTCTCGAACCCGACCAAGTACTTAGGACGGCGCTGCGCGCCGCCGGGACCTGAGAGGGTTTCGAGGTGTGTTGTGCAGGGGAGCTCAGCCTCCTCCTGTTTGCAGAATAATTGAGCGGACGCTTGCGTGTTCGCGCGGGCCCCCGGGACACACTCCCGGGCGGCCGGCTGCTCAGCTCTAGTTGACGCAGCTCCCTGGTTGATCCTGCCAGTAGTCATATGCTTGTCTCAAAGATTAAGCCATGCATGTCTCAGTACAAGCCGCATTAAGGTGAAACCGCGAATGGCTCATTAAATCAGTTATGGTTCCTTAGATCGTACCCACGTTACTTGGATAACTGTGGTAATTCTAGAGCTAATACATGCAAACAGAGTCCCGACCAGAGATGGAAGGGACGCTTTTATTAGATCAAAACCAATCGGTCGGCTCGTCCGGTCCGTTTGCCTTGGTGACTCTGAATAACTTTGGGCTGATCGCACGGTCCTCGTACCGGCGACGCATCTTTCAAATGTCTGCCTTATCAACTGTCGATGGTAGGTTCTGCGCCTACCATGGTTGTAACGGGTAACGGGGAATCAGGGTTCGATTCCGGAGAGGGAGCCTGAGAAACGGCTACCACATCCAAGGAAGGCAGCAGGCGCGCAAATTACCCACTCCCGGCACGGGGAGGTAGTGACGAAAAATAACGATACGGGACTCATCCGAGGCCCCGTAATCGGAATGAGTACACTTTAAATCCTTTAACGAGTATCTATTGGAGGGCAAGTCTGGTGCCAGCAGCCGCGGTAATTCCAGCTCCAATAGCGTATATTAAAGTTGTTGCGGTTAAAAAGCTCGTAGTTGGATTTGTGTCCCACGCTGTTGGTTCACCGCCCGTCGGTGTTTAACTGGCATGTATCGTGGGACGTCCTGCCGGTGGGGCGAGCCGAAGGCGTGCGACCGCCTCGTGCGTGCTCGTGCGTCCCGAGGCGGACCCCGTTGAAATCCTACCAGGGTGCTCTTTATTGAGTGTCTCGGTGGGCCGGCACGTTTACTTTGAACAAATTAGAGTGCTTAAAGCAGGCAAGCCCGCCTGAATACTGTGTGCATGGAATAATGGAATAGGACCTCGGTTCTATTTTGTTGGTTTTCGGAACCCGAGGTAATGATTAATAGGGACAGGCGGGGGCATTCGTATTGCGACGTTAGAGGTGAAATTCTTGGATCGTCGCAAGACGAACAGAAGCGAAAGCATTTGCCAAGTATGTTTTCATTAATCAAGAACGAAAGTTAGAGGTTCGAAGGCGATCAGATACCGCCCTAGTTCTAACCATAAACGATGCCAGCCAGCGATCCGCCGCAGTTCCTCCGATGACTCGGCGGGCAGCCTCCGGGAAACCAAAGCTTTTGGGTTCCGGGGGAAGTATGGTTGCAAAGCTGAAACTTAAAGGAATTGACGGAAGGGCACCACCAGGAGTGGAGCCTGCGGCTTAATTTGACTCAACACGGGAAACCTCACCAGGCCCGGACACCGGAAGGATTGACAGATTGATAGCTCTTTCTTGATTCGGTGGGTGGTGGTGCATGGCCGTTCTTAGTTGGTGGAGCGATTTGTCTGGTTAATTCCGATAACGAACGAGACTCTAGCCTGCTAACTAGTCGCGTGACATCCTTCGTGCTGTCAGCGATTACTTTTCTTCTTAGAGGGACAGGCGGCTTCTAGCCGCACGAGATTGAGCAATAACAGGTCTGTGATGCCCGTAGATGTTCTGGGCCGCACGCGCGCTACACTGAAGGAATCAGCGTGTCTTCCTAGGCCGAAAGGTCGGGGTAACCCGCTGAACCTCCTTCGTGCTAGGGATTGGGGCTTGCAATTGTTCCCCATGAACGAGGAATTCCCAGTAAGCGCGAGTCATAAGCTCGCGTTGATTACGTCCCTGCCCTTTGTACACACCGCCCGTCGCTACTACCGATTGAATGATTTAGTGAGGTCTTCGGACTGGTACGCGGCATTGACTCTGTCGTTGCCGATGCTACCGGAAAGATGACCAAACTTGATCATTTAGAGGAAGTAAAAGTCGTAACAAGGTTTCCGTAGGTGAACCTGCGGAAGGATCATTACCGACTAGACTGCATGTCTTTCGATGTGCGTGTCGTGTCGCGCAACACGCAGCTACCTGTACGGCTCGCAGTAGCCGTGCGCCGCGTGCGGAACCACGCGTTCGTCTCAAAACTAACGGCAATGTTGTGTGGTACGAGCGCTGAAGCGCTGGAGCGGCTGGCCTGCGGCACCTGGCGCCTGGCGCCGGTTTTGAATGACTTTCGCCCGACTGCCTGTCCGCTCCGGTGTGGAGCCGTACGACGCCCATCGGCCGTGAGGCCGTTGGACACTGAACGCTGGAACAGGGCCGCCACACGCCTCAGTCCCGCCTATGCAACTGTCTCGAAAGAGATGGTGGAAACTATGAAAAGATCACCCAGGACGGTGGATCACTCGGCTCGTGGGTCGATGAAGAACGCAGCAAATTGCGCGTCGACATGTGAACTGCAGGACACATGAACATCGACGTTTCGAACGCACATTGCGGTCCATGGATTCCGTTCCCGGGCCACGTCTGGCTGAGGGTCGGCTACGTATACTGAAGCGCGCGGCGTTTGCCCCGCTTCGCTGACCTGGGAGTGTCGTGGCCGCCTGTGGGGCCGGCCGCGTCTCCTTAAACGTGCGATGCGCGCCCGTCGCCTGGCGGTTCGCATACCGGTACTTACTCGGTAGCGTGCACAGCCGGCTGGCGGCGTGGCGTGCGACACCTCGTACAACGACCTCAGAGCAGGCGAGACTACCCGCTGAATTTAAGCATATTACTAAGCGGAGGAAAAG
>NW_026047547.1:282500-287500 GCF_023864345.2 Schistocerca serialis cubense
CGACGATACCGCCATCTATGGGACGCCAAGCCGACTAAGACATCGATGGGCCCACAGTGCCCATCTTTCGACGCCACCCACAAAGCATGCAGCCTGTGTCGACCACAGCACCCAAACGCCAGTGCCTCTGCCGCACAACGTCGTGGACCGGCAATCACACCACCCGCACCCGCTCGTGCCCCACCCCAACCGCCAAACTCGCAACGCCAGCGGATGAACGGCGGAAGTTTCCCGCACTCGTAATGTGCAATCCACACCTATAACTTGCGTTTCATGAAGAGTTATGTCCAATATGCGACATTCCCGCTGTCCCTATACATGAGCTGCGAGCTGTACCACGTACAAGCTACAGACGCGATCGCATTGCTCACTGTACTGATTCCCATGCCGAGCGATCAGCTAGGAAGCGCCCCATCCATGTCGGTACCCGTGGGCGTTGCACTCGCAGTCGCAAAAAACGTTGGGCAAATATATATCTCGGAACAGTAACGACAGTCGGAGCCTCCTAGCGTTGCACTCGCAGTCGCAAAAAACGCTGGGCAAATATATTTCTCGGAAGAGTAACGACAGTCCGAGCCTCCTGCGTGGGAAGAGTCTTTCTAGGCCCTGACCCACGGGAAGGGTTTAGCTTCCCCCATCCCGGACATTTGAAGTCGTCACACTACCGGTATTGACTAATAGACTGATTGCTGATAATCACTAGCCATACACTGGGGGAAACGGCCGACAGGGGCAGCAACATAGTGGAGCCGCAGTGTCACTAATGTACAGAGATAGAACAGTTTCGACTGGAACCAGAGTAACCGTATACACGGCACTGATTAGTAATAAATGCAGAGCCATCAGAATACAGATAATATATACAACCGTCCCTATACATGCTGAAAGACTCTGCACACAATGAGAACCACACGTCAGCCAGACACTATCACACACTACTCTCTGCCTCTAACAGGCACACACACAATATCTAACCACCAGCATGGAAGAACATCCGGTGCATCCTCTCCGCCACATTACACAATCCACACTATCATAACCAGACCGGGAGGTCCACCCAGAAAACAGAATATCCCACCCTTCCGACATCCGCCATTGCTCAGCTAAGCCACGAACACCCACACATGTCCTACACAGGGGTGCACCCAACATCACCATACTGCCTCCTGTCACAGTACACAAACAATGGCAGGAATGAAAGACACAGATCTGCCACAACCTTGGAATCGGAGCGCCGCCTGTCATGAGCCACAAGTGCATCCTGACGTGACAAATCGGATGATCCCGCAGGCATGCACTTACGATAATCACTATCAACGAACCTGCCGCCGCCCCCCCCCCCAAATACACCTTTCCCTACAACAATGTGTACCTTAACCTAAGCTATATCGTACCTTAACCTAACCGACATTGCGCCTTAACCTAACCTACGTTGTACCTTAACCTAACCTATGTTGTACCTTAACCTAACCTATGTTGTACCTTAACCTAACCTACGTTGTGCCTTAACCTAACCTACGTTGTGCCTTAACCTAACCTACGTTGTGCCTTAACCTAACCTACGTTGTGCCTTAACCTAACCTACGTTGTGCCTTAACCTAACCTACGTTGTGCCTTAACCTAACCTACGTTGTGCCTTAACCTAACCTACGTTGTGCCTTAACCTAACCTACGTTGTGCCTTAACCTAACCTACGTTGTGCCTTAACCTAACCTACGTTGTGCCTTAACCTAACCTACGTTGTGCCTTAACCTAACCTACGTTGTGCCTTAACCTAACCTACGTTGTGCCTTAACCTAACCTACGTTGTGCCTTAACCTAACCTACGTTGTGCCTTAACCTAACCTACGTTGTGCCTTAACCTAACCTACGTTGTGCCTTAACCTAACCTACGTTGTGCCTTAACCTAACCTACGTTGTGCCTTAACCTAACCTACGTTGTGCCTTAACCTAACCTACGTTGTGCCTTAACCTAACCTACGTTGTGCCTTAACCTAACCTACGTTGTGCCTTAACCTAACCTACGTTGTGCCTTAACCTAACCTACGTTGTGCCTTAACCTAACCTACGTTGTGCCTTAACCTAACCTACGTTGTGCCTTAACCTAACCTACGTTGTGCCTTAACCTAACCTACGTTGTGCCTTAACCTAACTTACGTTGTGCCTTAACCTAACTTACGTTGTGCCTTAACCTAACTTACGTTGTGCCTTAACCTAACCCATGTTGTGCCTTAACCTAACCCATGTTGTGCCTTAACCTAACCCATGTTGTGCCTTAACGTAACCCATGTTGTGCCTTAACGTAACCCATGTTGTGCCTTAACGTAACCCATGTTGTGCCTTAACGTAACCCATGTTGTGCCTTAACGTAACCCATGTTGTGCCTTAACGTAACCCATGTTGTGCCTTAACGTAACCCATGTTGTGCCTTAACGTAACCCATGTTGTGCCTTAACGTAACCCATGTTGTGCCTTAACGTAACCCAATTTGTGCCTTAACGTAACCCAATTTGTGCCTTAACGTAACCCAATTTGTGCCTTAACGTAACCTAATTTGTGCCTTAACGTAACCTAATTTGTGCCTTAACGTAACCCATATTGCGCCTCAACCTAACCTATATTGCGCCTTAACCTGACGCACGTTGTCGCTGAACCTGCTCTGTAATTGTTATGCAACTCGTTAAATTAGTGTAGTGTTGCCTAACCGCAACCCTCGCAATATAGTTCGCTATTCGCACTGCCCGGTCCCCTGTGTATCGCGTCATGTTAAACACCTTGCAAGTGTTGCTGACTTTCCACATGCTCCTGCTATACACTGTAATGTGGATAGCAGCAGGACGTACATGCCCCCCCCCTTCCCCCCTGCCTTCGCAAGCTGGTCGTTGAGAAGTTTGCATGTTCAATGCCCTTCGCATGCCGACGTACTCAGCCTACGTTGTGGTACGGCCTGTCACCTGTCCGCGGATGTACGCAAAACCCACAAACTGTGCTGCACATTGGTCCGTATGTACTGAATGATACATCGTGGCACATGTGTGACCGTACGACGACTGCGCCTAGCAACGGCGGACCATACAGTCCAAATATTGTGGACGCAGCTACGTGTCGTCTCCCTTTAGGAGCTGGATTGCAGTGTGGTACGCCATTCAGACGTGTGGGAGGAACGGACGCCCTGGATGGCGATCAGCATGAGCAGTCTGTTGATGTAGTGGAGCGTGTATTCGGACGTAGTCGTCTCTTCTCACACACTGTGATAGCATGTTGCACCGCGTTCCACATCTGCGACATGCTGCAGAGGCCGGCTGACAGTCGTTCGCGCAATGGACACCGCATACGTACGGGGGCTACCTTCCACGTGTTCTCTAGGCGTGCACATGTTGTTGCGTCTATGTGGGCAGACGTAGTGTGTTGTGACACCTGACACAGGCATGCAATACTCGTTGCAAATGGCGATGGACGTCTACGTTTGCTGGTGACGTTACGCAAATGAACAACTGGTAACCCGTTGTGGTGCGGTTGTTCTCGCTAGAGGTGAATCAGTGTTGGCGACGATCGGTCGAGCTATTAACCGGTTGTTTCATGGATACCCACCATGCCCACGAACGTGAAAGGGGACCCACCATGCCCACGAACGTGAAAGGGGATCTGGGTGTGAGGCGATACGCGGCGGTGGCTGGGTGGGACCGTCCCCGGCCGGTGAGGGGGGGCCGCCCGGCGTGCTGGCAGCGCGGTGCGTGGGCGCACGCGCTACAGCCGGCTGGTGGGGGCGGCCAGTGGCAGGCGCGCCGGCCGACGGACGCGGCAGGCGGCGCAGCTGCGCGCCGGCGCCCCCTGCTCGCGGCGCCTTGCGGCCAAAGTAGGTCCTCGCGGGCCCGGTGCGAAGCGCGGTGGCCATCTGCAGTGTGCTGGTCCGATTGAGGACTGTGTGCGCTGAGGATGCGCCGCCGCCCGGCGCTCGGCGCCGCGACGCCGTCTGCTGCTCGGTCGCCCCAGCGGTTCTCGCAGGTGGTTTGTATCGCAGCTGTGCGGACGTGTTGGCGCGTGCGCTGTGCTGGGAGAGTTCGCTTCGGCACCCAAGTGGGGCTTTTGTCCTTCTGTGGCGCTGGCGTTGGAGCTGCCGGTCACCGTAGGTGGCGCGTGTTGTCTCCCGCCGGCAATGCCACGACAGCACGCTCCCGGGCCTCTGTCGGCAGCGGCAAGCTCAGTTGGGAGCACGGGTGGTCGCACCTAAAGCGTCTACTCGCCTAACTCCGGGCGATTGCGCCTCTCTCGAACCCGACCAAGTACTTAGGACGGCGCTGCGCGCCGCCGGGACCTGAGAGGGTTTCGAGGTGTGTTGTGCAGGGGAGCTCAGCCTCCTCCTGTTTGCAGAATAATTGAGCGGACGCTTGCGTGTTCGCGCGGGCCCCCGGGACACACTCCCGGGCGGCCGGCTGCTCAGCTCTAGTTGACGCAGCTCCCTGGTTGATCCTGCCAGTAGTCATATGCTTGTCTCAAAGATTAAGCCATGCATGTCTCAGTACAAGCCGCATTAAGGTGAAACCGCGAATGGCTCATTAAATCAGTTATGGTTCCTTAGATCGTACCCACGTTACTTGGATAACTGTGGTAATTCTAGAGCTAATACATGCAAACAGAGTCCCGACCAGAGATGGAAGGGACGCTTTTATTAGATCAAAACCAATCGGTCGGCTCGTCCGGTCCGTTTGCCTTGGTGACTCTGAATAACTTTGGGCTGATCGCACGGTCCTCGTACCGGCGACGCATCTTTCAAATGTCTGCCTTATCAACTGTCGATGGTAGGTTCTGCGCCTACCATGGTTGTAACGGGTAACGGGGAATCAGGGTTCGATTCCGGAGAGGGAGCCTGAGAAACGGCTACCACATCCAAGGAAGGCAGCAGGCGCGCAAATTACCCACTCCCGGCACGGGGAGGTAGTGACGAAAAATAACGATACGGGACTCATCCGAGGCCCCGTAATCGGAATGAGTACACTTTA
>NW_026047547.1:295000-300000 GCF_023864345.2 Schistocerca serialis cubense
GACATGAATGTCCACAGTAAACATTCGACACCTCCATCTACAGGGATCCGACGGAACTACGCCAACCATGCTGGCAAAACAGTATCGCCATCTATGCGAATCTGACAACACTAGGTCCGCCATGTCGAGCGCACCACAAAACATACCGCCATCTGTAGGTCTCCCTCAGCATGAGCTCCTGCAACGACGATACCGCCATCTATGGGACGCCAAGCCGACTAAGACATCGATGGGCCCACAGTGCCCATCTTTCGACGCCACCCACAAAGCATGCAGCCTGTGTCGACCACAGCACCCAAACGCCAGTGCCTCTGCCGCACAACGTCGTGGACCGGCAATCACACCACCCGCACCCGCTCGTGCCCCACCCCAACCGCCAAACTCGCAACGCCAGCGGATGAACGGCGGAAGTTTCCCGCACTCGTAATGTGCAATCCACACCTATAACTTGCGTTTCATGAAGAGTTATGTCCAATATGCGACATTCCCGCTGTCCCTATACATGAGCTGCGAGCTGTACCACGTACAAGCTACAGACGCGATCGCATTGCTCACTGTACTGATTCCCATGCCGAGCGATCAGCTAGGAAGCGCCCCATCCATGTCGGTACCCGTGGGCGTTGCACTCGCAGTCGCAAAAAACGTTGGGCAAATATATATCTCGGAACAGTAACGACAGTCGGAGCCTCCTGGCGTTGCACTCGCAGTCGCAAAAAACGCTGGGCAAATATATTTCTCGGAAGAGTAACGACAGTCCGAGCCTCCTGCGTGGGAAGAGTCTTTCTAGGCCCTGACCCACGGGAAGGGTTTAGCTTCCCCCATCCCGGACATTTGAAGTCGTCACACTACCGGTATTGACTAATAGACTGATTGCTGATAATCACTAGCCATACACTGGGGGAAACGGCCGACAGGGGCAGCAACATAGTGGAGCCGCAGTGTCACTAATGTACAGAGATAGAACAGTTTCGACTGGAACCAGAGTAACCGTATACACGGCACTGATTAGTAATAAATGCAGAGCCATCAGAATACAGATAATATATACAACCGTCCCTATACATGCTGAAAGACTCTGCACACAATGAGAACCACACGTCAGCCAGACACTATCACACACTACTCTCTGCCTCTAACAGGCACACACACAATATCTAACCACCAGCATGGAAGAACATCCGGTGCATCCTCTCCGCCACATTACACAATCCACACTATCATAACCAGACCGGGAGGTCCACCCAGAAAACAGAATATCCCACCCTTCCGACATCCGCCATTGCTCAGCTAAGCCACGAACACCCACACATGTCCTACACAGGGGTGCACCCAACATCACCATACTGCCTCCTGTCACAGTACACAAACAATGGCAGGAATGAAAGACACAGATCTGCCACAACCTTGGAATCGGAGCGCCGCCTGTCATGAGCCACAAGTGCATCCTGACGTGACAAATCGGATGATCCCGCAGGCATGCACTTACGATAATCACTATCAACGAACCTGCCGCCGCCCCCCCCCCCCAAATACACCTTTCCCTACAACAATGTGTACCTTAACCTAAGCTATATCGTACCTTAACCTAACCGACATTGCGCCTTAACCTAACCTACGTTGTACCTTAACCTAACCTATGTTGTACCTTAACCTAACCTATGTTGTACCTTAACCTAACCTACGTTGTGCCTTAACCTAACCTACGTTGTGCCTTAACCTAACCTACGTTGTGCCTTAACCTAACCTACGTTGTGCCTTAACCTAACCTACGTTGTGCCTTAACCTAACCTACGTTGTGCCTTAACCTAACCTACGTTGTGCCTTAACCTAACCTACGTTGTGCCTTAACCTAACCTACGTTGTGCCTTAACCTAACCTACGTTGTGCCTTAACCTAACCTACGTTGTGCCTTAACCTAACCTACGTTGTGCCTTAACCTAACCTACGTTGTGCCTTAACCTAACCTACGTTGTGCCTTAACCTAACCTACGTTGTGCCTTAACCTAACCTACGTTGTGCCTTAACCTAACCTACGTTGTGCCTTAACCTAACCTACGTTGTGCCTTAACCTAACCTACGTTGTGCCTTAACCTAACCTACGTTGTGCCTTAACCTAACCTACGTTGTGCCTTAACCTAACCTACGTTGTGCCTTAACCTAACCTACGTTGTGCCTTAACCTAACCTACGTTGTGCCTTAACCTAACCTACGTTGTGCCTTAACCTAACCTACGTTGTGCCTTAACCTAACCTACGTTGTGCCTTAACCTAACCTACGTTGTGCCTTAACCTAACCTACGTTGTGCCTTAACCTAACCTACGTTGTGCCTTAACCTAACCTACGTTGTGCCTTAACCTAACCTACGTTGTGCCTTAACCTAACTTACGTTGTGCCTTAACCTAACTTACGTTGTGCCTTAACCTAACTTACGTTGTGCCTTAACCTAACCCATGTTGTGCCTTAACCTAACCCATGTTGTGCCTTAACCTAACCCATGTTGTGCCTTAACCTAACCCATGTTGTGCCTTAACGTAACCCATGTTGTGCCTTAACGTAACCCATGTTGTGCCTTAACGTAACCCATGTTGTGCCTTAACGTAACCCATGTTGTGCCTTAACGTAACCCATGTTGTGCCTTAACGTAACCCATGTTGTGCCTTAACGTAACCCATGTTGTGCCTTAACGTAACCCATGTTGTGCCTTAACGTAACCCATGTTGTGCCTTAACGTAACCCATGTTGTGCCTTAACGTAACCCAATTTGTGCCTTAACGTAACCCAATTTGTGCCTTAACGTAACCCAATTTGTGCCTTAACGTAACCTAATTTGTGCCTTAACGTAACCTAATTTGTGCCTTAACGTAACCCATATTGCGCCTCAACCTAACCTATATTGCGCCTTAACCTGACGCACGTTGTCGCTGAACCTGCTCTGTAATTGTTATGCAACTCGTTAAATTAGTGTAGTGTTGCCTAACCGCAACCCTCGCAATATAGTTCGCTATTCGCACTGCCCGGTCCCCTGTGTATCGCGTCATGTTAAACACCTTGCAAGTGTTGCTGACTTTCCACATGCTCCTGCTATACACTGTAATGTGGATAGCAGCAGGACGTACATGCCCCCCCCTTCCCCCCTGCCTTCGCAAGCTGGTCGTTGAGAAGTTTGCATGTTCAATGCCCTTCGCATGCCGACGTACTCAGCCTACGTTGTGGTACGGCCTGTCACCTGTCCGCGGATGTACGCAAAACCCACAAACTGTGCTGCACATTGGTCCGTATGTACTGAATGATACATCGTGGCACATGTGTGACCGTACGACGACTGCGCCTAGCAACGGCGGACCATACAGTCCAAATATTGTGGACGCAGCTACGTGTCGTCTCCCTTTAGGAGCTGGATTGCAGTGTGGTACGCCATTCAGACGTGTGGGAGGAACGGACGCCCTGGATGGCGATCAGCATGAGCAGTCTGTTGATGTAGTGGAGCGTGTATTCGGACGTAGTCGTCTCTTCTCACACACTGTGATAGCATGTTGCACCGCGTTCCACATCTGCGACATGCTGCAGAGGCCGGCTGACAGTCGTTCGCGCAATGGACACCGCATATGTACGGGGGCTACCTTCCACGTGTTCTCTAGGCGTGCACATGTTGTTGCGTCTATGTGGGCAGACGTAGTGTGTTGTGACACCTGACACAGGCATGCAATACTCGTTGCAAATGGCGATGGACGTCTACGTTTGCTGGTGACGTTACGCAAATGAACAACTGGTAACCCGTTGTGGTGCGGTTGTTCTCGCTAGAGGTGAATCAGTGTTGGCGACGATCGGTCGAGCTATTAACCGGTTGTTTCATGGATACCCACCATGCCCACGAACGTGAAAGGGGACCCACCATGCCCACGAACGTGAAAGGGGATCTGGGTGTGAGGCGATACGCGGCGGTGGCTGGGTGGGACCGTCCCCGGCCGGTGAGGGGGGGCCGCCCGGCGTGCTGGCAGCGCGGTGCGTGGGCGCACGCGCTACAGCCGGCTGGTGGGGGCGGCCAGTGGCAGGCGCGCCGGCCGACGGACGCGGCAGGCGGCGCAGCTGCGCGCCGGCGCCCCCTGCTCGCGGCGCCTTGCGGCCAAAGTAGGTCCTCGCGGGCCCGGTGCGAAGCGCGGTGGCCATCTGCAGTGTGCTGGTCCGATTGAGGACTGTGTGCGCTGAGGATGCGCCGCCGCCCGGCGCTCGGCGCCGCGACGCCGTCTGCTGCTCGGTCGCCCCAGCGGTTCTCGCAGGTGGTTTGTATCGCAGCTGTGCGGACGTGTTGGCGCGTGCGCTGTGCTGGGAGAGTTCGCTTCGGCACCCAAGTGGGGCTTTTGTCCTTCTGTGGCGCTGGCGTTGGAGCTGCCGGTCACCGTAGGTGGCGCGTGTTGTCTCCCGCCGGCAATGCCACGACAGCACGCTCCCGGGCCTCTGTCGGCAGCGGCAAGCTCAGTTGGGAGCACGGGTGGTCGCACCTAAAGCGTCTACTCGCCTAACTCCGGGCGATTGCGCCTCTCTCGAACCCGACCAAGTACTTAGGACGGCGCTGCGCGCCGCCGGGACCTGAGAGGGTTTCGAGGTGTGTTGTGCAGGGGAGCTCAGCCTCCTCCTGTTTGCAGAATAATTGAGCGGACGCTTGCGTGTTCGCGCGGGCCCCCGGGACACACTCCCGGGCGGCCGGCTGCTCAGCTCTAGTTGACGCAGCTCCCTGGTTGATCCTGCCAGTAGTCATATGCTTGTCTCAAAGATTAAGCCATGCATGTCTCAGTACAAGCCGCATTAAGGTGAAACCGCGAATGGCTCATTAAATCAGTTATGGTTCCTTAGATCGTACCCACGTTACTTGGATAACTGTGGTAATTCTAGAGCTAATACATGCAAACAGAGTCCCGACCAGAGATGGAAGGGACGCTTTTATTAGATCAAAACCAATCGGTCGGCTCGTCCGGTCCGTTTGCCTTGGTGACTCTGAATAA
>NW_026047547.1:305000-307500 GCF_023864345.2 Schistocerca serialis cubense
GGGCGCGCGGGTGCGCGGATTCTCTTCGGCCGCCATTCAACGATCAACTCAGAACTGGCACGGACTGGGGGAATCCGACTGTCTAATTAAAACAAAGCATTGCGATGGCCCTAGCGGGTGTTGACGCAATGTGATTTCTGCCCAGTGCTCTGAATGTCAACGTGAAGAAATTCAAGCAAGCGCGGGTAAACGGCGGGAGTAACTATGAGCCCCACCTCCGCACACCTGAGGGAATCCGCAAGCCTGACGTGGTGGCGGTTAAAGACGGCATCGCCCGCGTCATCGACGCCCAGGTAGTCGGAGACCATCTCCGGCTCGACTGGTGTCACTCCGAGAAAGCGGCCTACTACAACACGCCGTCCATCAGGCGTGCCATCTCCAACCTGCACCGAGACGTTGAGGAGGTTACAGTGTCCACCGCGACGTTGAATTGGAGGGGTGTATGGTCTCCAGCGTCGGCCGGAGATCTCTCCGCACTTGGTTTTAGACCCCGAGAACTGGCGGTGCTTAGCACCAGAACACTGCAAAGCTGCTGCACGAGCTATCGCATTTTCGAATATATGACGTCGCCTAGACAGATGGAGCGAGCCGGCGTCGGATAGGATGCTGGTTATTTTCTTCGCCTTGACTCCTGGGGCCTATCCACAGGAGGAATCAACCGTCTTTGTTCTTTCTTCTTTGTGTATGTAATTTATGTTGTTCTTGTCTTTTCCCGCATATGTATATGTTATGTATTGTAGTTTTAAACATTTCTTATGGCGGCGCCCTGTAAGTCCCCACCTCGGTGGTGGACATGGCGTGAAACACCTGCCACATTCTTTGTACATGCATATATATGTGTTATTCATTCATTTGAATAAAGACGGCTAATGAATAGCCAAATGCCTCGTCATCTAATTAGTGACGCGCATGAATGGATTAACGAGATTCCCGCTGTCCCTATCTACCTGATCCTACCTGATGATTGCATAAATGAGGATACAGAAGAGCACAATGATTTGAGGACGGCTTTAAGTGAAGAATATCTTAATGACACTCCTGTTATCCCGTTTGCACAAGAAGAAGTTGTGAGAGCAGTATATAGATTGAAGAAGGGTAAATCACCTGGCCCTGATGGTGTACTTGCCGAGGTTTTACATATGATGGTGACTAAATTTGTGCCATTCTTAACTACCCTATTAAATGATGCATTACTTTTAGGTAGGGTGCCGGAGATTTGGAAAATTGCTCGAATAGTAATAATCAAGAAAGGGGAGGATAAAAGTTCGGTGGAACCCAAAAGTTATCGTCCTATATGTCTGATAAATACTTTGGCAAAAGTTCAAGAGCGTCTTCTATGTGACAGATTGCAGTCACACAGGGAGCTGTCAGGGTTGAGTCAGTGTCAATTCGGTTTCCGTAAAGGGAAATCCGTGGAGGACGCCATCAACAAAGCACTAAATATTGTGGATGAAACTCCCTGTAAGCTTGCCATTGCCATCATGGTAGACATTGCGGGAGCTTTTGATAATTTATGGTGGCCCGCAATGTTTGCTAGATTACGAGACCTTCAGATTCCGAGATGCCTTTACAATAGTCTATTGGATTATTGTAAGGGTCGTACTGTTGAATGGCCGGCAGGAAACCGCAAAGTAATTAAAAAGATCACAAAAGGCTGTCCACAAGGGTCAGTATGTGGACCTATATTTTGGGATGTGATGATAGAGCCTCTACTGCAACAACTTGAAGTGGCAGATGATGTAGATGGTGTAGTAGCATATGCAGACGATGTACTGGTGGTAGTGTCTGAAGATTCCAGATATAGACTTGAACAGAAAACATGTCGAGTTCTAAACAGATTGCAACAGTGGTGTACTACTAATAAATTAACAGTAGCAGCACATAAAACAACGTATTTGTTGTTGAAAGGGAAATTGTCTCTTACCAGAAATCCTGTAATTAAAATGAATGACATTTCAATCCAGCGCAGTACTGTTTCTAGATATTTAGGTGTTCAACTAGACGAAAGGAGGAATTTTCTTGATCACGTCACCGTCGCAACTCAAAGAGCGCAAAACATCATGCACAAAATAGCACGAGTAGGAACAGCACAATACAAACTACCACTTCATACAGTGAGGGCATATCATAACGCGATTTTAGCATCTATAGTGGGATTCTCTGCAAGTGTATGGGCACACAAATTACAATATCGGCGTTATAGAATACTTCTGAGAAGGGTGCAAAGGAACGTTTTGTTAAGGTTAACTGGGGCATTTGGAACCATTTCCACAGAGGCATTATTAGTAATTCTTGGAATCTTCCCACTGGACATTATTGTGAAATACCAAGCAGCATGCTACTGGTTGCGGGTAGGCGACAGAGAGAGAGTGCACCAGATTACAGGAATAAGAGCAATGCACAAATTGCAATTGAAGCAATGGAAATTTGAAGAGTGGCAGACAGAGTGGGAGACGATGGAAACTGGCAGAAGGGTCTATCAGTTTTTCCCAAGTATACG
>NW_026047547.1:312500-315000 GCF_023864345.2 Schistocerca serialis cubense
TGCCTTAACCTAACCTACGTTGTGCCTTAACCTAACCTACGTTGTGCCTTAACCTAACCTACGTTGTGCCTTAACCTAACCTACGTTGTGCCTTAACCTAACCTACGTTGTGCCTTAACCTAACCTACGTTGTGCCTTAACCTAACCTACGTTGTGCCTTAACCTAACCTACGTTGTGCCTTAACCTAACCTACGTTGTGCCTTAACCTAACCTACGTTGTGCCTTAACCTAACCTACGTTGTGCCTTAACCTAACCTACGTTGTGCCTTAACCTAACCTACGTTGTGCCTTAACCTAACCTACGTTGTGCCTTAACCTAACCTACGTTGTGCCTTAACCTAACCTACGTTGTGCCTTAACCTAACCTACGTTGTGCCTTAACCTAACCTACGTTGTGCCTTAACCTAACCTACGTTGTGCCTTAACCTAACCTACGTTGTGCCTTAACCTAACCTACGTTGTGCCTTAACCTAACCTACGTTGTGCCTTAACCTAACCTACGTTGTGCCTTAACCTAACCTACGTTGTGCCTTAACCTAACCTACGTTGTGCCTTAACCTAACCTACGTTGTGCCTTAACCTAACCTACGTTGTGCCTTAACCTAACCTACGTTGTGCCTTAACCTAACCTACGTTGTGCCTTAACCTAACCTACGTTGTGCCTTAACCTAACCTACGTTGTGCCTTAACCTAACCTACGTTGTGCCTTAACCTAACCTACGTTGTGCCTTAACCTAACCTACGTTGTGCCTTAACCTAACCTACGTTGTGCCTTAACCTAACTTACGTTGTGCCTTAACCTAACTTACGTTGTGCCTTAACCTAACCCATGTTGTGCCTTAACCTAACCCATGTTGTGCCTTAACCTAACCCATGTTGTGCCTTAACCTAACCCATGTTGTGCCTTAACGTAACCCATGTTGTGCCTTAACGTAACCCATGTTGTGCCTTAACGTAACCCATGTTGTGCCTTAACGTAACCCATGTTGTGCCTTAACGTAACCCATGTTGTGCCTTAACGTAACCCATGTTGTGCCTTAACGTAACCCATGTTGTGCCTTAACGTAACCCATGTTGTGCCTTAACGTAACCCATGTTGTGCCTTAACGTAACCCATGTTGTGCCTTAACGTAACCCAATTTGTGCCTTAACGTAACCCAATTTGTGCCTTAACGTAACCCAATTTGTGCCTTAACGTAACCTAATTTGTGCCTTAACGTAACCTAATTTGTGCCTTAACGTAACCCATATTGCGCCTCAACCTAACCTATATTGCGCCTTAACCTGACGCACATTGTCGCTGAACCTGCTCTGTAATTGTTATGCAACTCGTTAAATTAGTGTAGTGTTGCCTAACCGCAACCCTCGCAATATAGTTCGCTATTCGCACTGCCCGGTCCCCTGTGTATCGCGTCATGTTAAACACCTTGCAAGTGTTGCTGACTTTCCACATGCTCCTGCTATACACTGTAATGTGGATAGCAGCAGGACGTACATGCCCCCCCCCTTCCCCCCTGCCTTCGCAAGCTGGTCGTTGAGAAGTTTGCATGTTCAATGCCCTTCGCATGCCGACGTACTCAGCCTACGTTGTGGTACGGCCTGTCACCTGTCCGCGGATGTACGCAAAACCCACAAACTGTGCTGCACATTGGTCCGTATGTACTGAATGATACATCGTGGCACATGTGTGACCGTACGACGACTGCGCCTAGCAACGGCGGACCATACAGTCCAAATATTGTGGACGCAGCTACGTGTCGTCTCCCTTTAGGAGCTGGATTGCAGTGTGGTACGCCATTCAGACGTGTGGGAGGAACGGACGCCCTGGATGGCGATCAGCATGAGCAGTCTGTTGATGTAGTGGAGCGTGTATTCGGACGTAGTCGTCTCTTCTCACACACTGTGATAGCATGTTGCACCGCGTTCCACATCTGCGACATGCTGCAGAGGCCGGCTGACAGTCGTTCGCGCAATGGACACCGCATACGTACGGGGGCTACCTTCCACGTGTTCTCTAGGCGTGCACATGTTGTTGCGTCTATGTGGGCAGACGTAGTGTGTTGTGACACCTGACACAGGCATGCAATACTCGTTGCAAATGGCGATGGACGTCTACGTTTGCTGGTGACGTTACGCAAATGAACAACTGGTAACCCGTTGTGGTGCGGTTGTTCTCGCTAGAGGTGAATCAGTGTTGGCGACGATCGGTCGAGCTATTAACCGGTTGTTTCATGGATACCCACCATGCCCACGAACGTGAAAGGGGACCCACCATGCCCACGAACGTGAAAGGGGATCTGGGTGTGAGGCGATACGCGGCGGTGGCTGGGTGGGACCGTCCCCGGCCGGTGAGGGGGGGCCGCCCGGCGTGCTGGCAGCGCGGTGCGTGGGCGCACGCGCTACAGCCGGCTGGTGGGGGCGGCCAGTGGCAGGCGCGCCGGCCGACGGACGCGGCAGGCGGCGCAGCTGCGCGCCGGCGCCCCCTGCTCGCGGCGCCTT
>NW_026047547.1:320000-322500 GCF_023864345.2 Schistocerca serialis cubense
GAGCCGCCGTCGGTGCAGATCTTGGTGGTAGTAGCAAATACTCCAGCGAGGCCCTGGAGGGCTGACGCGGAGAAGGGTTTCGTGTGAACAGCCGTTGCACACGAGTCAGTCGATCCTAAGCCCTAGGAGAAATCCGATGTTGATGGGGGCCGTCATAGCATGATGCACTTTGTGCTGGCCCCCGTTGGGCGAAAGGGAATCCGGTTCCTATTCCGGAACCCGGCAGCGGAACCGATACAAGTCGGGCCCCTCTTTTAGAGATGCTCGTCGGGGTAACCCAAAAGGACCCGGAGACGCCGTCGGGAGATCGGGGAAGAGTTTTCTTTTCTGCATGAGCGTTCGAGTTCCCTGGAATCCTCTAGCAGGGAGATAGGGTTTGGAACGCGAAGAGCACCGCAGTTGCGGCGGTGTCCCGATCTTCCCCTCGGACCTTGAAAATCCGGGAGAGGGCCACGTGGAGGTGTCGCGCCGGTTCGTACCCATATCCGCAGCAGGTCTCCAAGGTGAAGAGCCTCTAGTCGATAGAATAATGTAGGTAAGGGAAGTCGGCAAATTGGATCCGTAACTTCGGGATAAGGATTGGCTCTGAGGATCGGGGCGTGTCGGGCTTGGTCGGGAAGTGGGTCAGCGCTAACGTGCCGGGCCTGGGCGAGGTGAGTGCCGTAGGGGTGCCGGTAAGTGCGGGCGTTTAGCGCGGGCGTGGTCTGCTCTCGCCGTTGGTCGGCCTCGTGCTGGCCGGCGGTGCAGGATGCGCGCGCCTGCGCGGCGTTCGCGCCCCGGTGCTTCAACCTGCGTGCAGGATCCGAGCTCGGTCCCGTGCCTTGGCCTCCCACGGATCTTCCTTGCTGCGAGGCCGCGTCCGCCTTAGCGTGCTCCTCCGGGGGCGCGCGGGTGCGCGGATTCTCTTCGGCCGCCATTCAACGATCAACTCAGAACTGGCACGGACTGGGGGAATCCGACTGTCTAATTAAAACAAAGCATTGCGATGGCCCTAGCGGGTGTTGACGCAATGTGATTTCTGCCCAGTGCTCTGAATGTCAACGTGAAGAAATTCAAGCAAGCGCGGGTAAACGGCGGGAGTAACTATGACTCTCTTAAGGTGGCCAAGTGGCGGCGGTGTGGCTGCATCCGGACTTGGCTTTTCGAAGTGCGGTCTTGATGTAGTCGTGCTGCTGCTGCGAGGTGCCTTCCTTGGGTTATGGTTACAGGGAGAGTGATGCGCAATACATGGGCCTAGCCCTCTTAGCCTCTCCTCTCCTGCGGTCTTCTCCCCTTCTCGTGGGCCCGCTGATTTTCGCAGAGTGGAAGACCGCACCAGGGGCTTGGGGGGGTTACCAGCCCCCCCTCGCACTATCCCTTTTTTTAGTTGGGGGCAGTATTCAGAGAAAAAGTGGTGGCCCTTCCGCTGAAGGTGCCACCCCAACTCCCCCAGCACCTAGCCGGCCAACCGGCCGTGCCGAAAATCTTGTAACTTTTGCAGCTGTATACGCCTGTAGTGAGTGCCACCGCAGCTTCACCACCAAGAACGGTCTCGGGGTCCATCGCCGCCGCCAACACCTTGCGGCCGCCAACGCGGAGATCGTCACGGAGAGGCATCGCGCGAGGTGGACGGAGGAAGAAGTCCTGTCGCTCGCCAAGGCGGAGGCCGAACTGTTCCTCGAGAGGGACGCCCGGTTCTTCTTTGTAAATCAAGAGCTCATCAGGATGTTCCCCGACCGAACGCTTGAGGCAATCAAGTGCCGACGGCGGCAAGCTGCCCACAAGCAGCTTGTCCGCCAATTCATGGAGGCGCTTGAGATCGGTCGGGGGGAAGAGCCGGCGTCCCGCCGGGGAGCAGCGAGCCCGCTGCCTGACGCGGGCGAGGCCGCTGCGCCGCCCGTCGACGCAGCCGAGGACTTCGCGGCCGACACCACCGGGCCGCCGCCGGAGGGGCCGACTGACGCCGCCATCTGGGAGCATCTGGCGGGGCTACCCGCTTCCGCCCAGCGTTTCTCTGCCCTGGATCGTGTCATAGGTCTGGGGCGGGGCACGCCGCCCGATGTCATCCTGGGCATGCTCCCGGATGCCCTTGCGTCGGTCGGGTCCAGAGGGGAGAGATCGATCACCAGGACACAGCGGCCGTGCCAACCATCGAAGCGGCCGCCTGCCGCGCCGCCGACGCAGAAGCGCAAGCGGCGCCGCTGGGAGTACGCGAGAACGCAGGATGCCTTCCGACGGTCGCGTGCACGTTGCGTGCGCGGCCTCTTGGATGGCACCCTGCTCCAGCCGCCACCTGCCATCCCTGGTCTGCTGGACTTCTGGGCGGACCTCTTCACCAAGAAGCCCATCTCCACCGCGGGCTTCATTCGTGACCGCCTCCTCCCGCACTCGGAGCCTGTCGCTCCCGAGTGCCTATGGGGGCCGGTCACACATGAGGAGGTCGCCGCCGCGTTGCCGCCCAGGGGATCAGCAGCCGGGCCGGACGGCCTTACCCCAGCGGAGTTGCGGCGCCTGCCGCACG
>NW_026047547.1:327500-332500 GCF_023864345.2 Schistocerca serialis cubense
AGTCGGAGCCTCCTGGCGTTGCACTCGCAGTCGCAAAAAACGCTGGGCAAATATATTTCTCGGAAGAGTAACGACAGTCCGAGCCTCCTGCGTAGGAAGAGTCTTTCTAGGCCCTGACCCACGGGAAGGGTTTAGCTTCCCCCATCCCGGACATTTGAAGTCGTCACACTACCGGTATTGACTAATAGACTGATTGCTGATAATCACTAGCCATACACTGGGGGAAACGGCCGACAGGGGCAGCAACATAGTGGAGCCGCAGTGTCACTAATGTACAGAGATAGAACAGTTTCGACTGGAACCAGAGTAACCGTATACACGGCACTGATTAGTAATAAATGCAGAGCCATCAGAATACAGATAATATATACAACCGTCCCTATACATGCTGAAAGACTCTGCACACAATGAGAACCACACGTCAGCCAGACACTATCACACACTACTCTCTGCCTCTAACAGGCACACACACAATATCTAACCACCAGCATGGAAGAACATCCGGTGCATCCTCTCCGCCACATTACACAATCCACACTATCATAACCAGACCGGGAGGTCCACCCAGAAAACAGAATATCCCACCCTTCCGACATCCGCCATTGCTCAGCTAAGCCACGAACACCCACACATGTCCTACACAGGGGTGCACCCAACATCACCATACTGCCTCCTGTCACAGTACACAAACAATGGCAGGAATGAAAGACACAGATCTGCCACAACCTTGGAATCGGAGCGCCGCCTGTCATGAGCCACAAGTGCATCCTGACGTGACAAATCGGATGATCCCGCAGGCATGCACTTACGATAATCACTATCAACGAACCTGCCGCCGCCCCCCCCCCCCAAATACACCTTTCCCTACAACAATGTGTACCTTAACCTAAGCTATATCGTACCTTAACCTAACCGACATTGCGCCTTAACCTAACCTACGTTGTACCTTAACCTAACCTATGTTGTACCTTAACCTAACCTATGTTGTACCTTAACCTAACCTACGTTGTGCCTTAACCTAACCTACGTTGTGCCTTAACCTAACCTACGTTGTGCCTTAACCTAACCTACGTTGTGCCTTAACCTAACCTACGTTGTGCCTTAACCTAACCTACGTTGTGCCTTAACCTAACCTACGTTGTGCCTTAACCTAACCTACGTTGTGCCTTAACCTAACCTACGTTGTGCCTTAACCTAACCTACGTTGTGCCTTAACCTAACCTACGTTGTGCCTTAACCTAACCTACGTTGTGCCTTAACCTAACCTACGTTGTGCCTTAACCTAACCTACGTTGTGCCTTAACCTAACCTACGTTGTGCCTTAACCTAACCTACGTTGTGCCTTAACCTAACCTACGTTGTGCCTTAACCTAACCTACGTTGTGCCTTAACCTAACCTACGTTGTGCCTTAACCTAACCTACGTTGTGCCTTAACCTAACCTACGTTGTGCCTTAACCTAACCTACGTTGTGCCTTAACCTAACCTACGTTGTGCCTTAACCTAACCTACGTTGTGCCTTAACCTAACCTACGTTGTGCCTTAACCTAACCTACGTTGTGCCTTAACCTAACCTACGTTGTGCCTTAACCTAACCTACGTTGTGCCTTAACCTAACCTACGTTGTGCCTTAACCTAACCTACGTTGTGCCTTAACCTAACCTACGTTGTGCCTTAACCTAACCTACGTTGTGCCTTAACCTAACTTACGTTGTGCCTTAACCTAACTTACGTTGTGCCTTAACCTAACTTACGTTGTGCCTTAACCTAACCCATGTTGTGCCTTAACCTAACCCATGTTGTGCCTTAACCTAACCCATGTTGTGCCTTAACCTAACCCATGTTGTGCCTTAACGTAACCCATGTTGTGCCTTAACGTAACCCATGTTGTGCCTTAACGTAACCCATGTTGTGCCTTAACGTAACCCATGTTGTGCCTTAACGTAACCCATGTTGTGCCTTAACGTAACCCATGTTGTGCCTTAACGTAACCCATGTTGTGCCTTAACGTAACCCATGTTGTGCCTTAACGTAACCCATGTTGTGCCTTAACGTAACCCATGTTGTGCCTTAACGTAACCCAATTTGTGCCTTAACGTAACCCAATTTGTGCCTTAACGTAACCCAATTTGTGCCTTAACGTAACCTAATTTGTGCCTTAACGTAACCTAATTTGTGCCTTAACGTAACCCATATTGCGCCTCAACCTAACCTATATTGCGCCTTAACCTGACGCACGTTGTCGCTGAACCTGCTCTGTAATTGTTATGCAACTCGTTAAATTAGTGTAGTGTTGCCTAACCGCAACCCTCGCAATATAGTTCGCTATTCGCACTGCCCGGTCCCCTGTGTATCGCGTCATGTTAAACACCTTGCAAGTGTTGCTGACTTTCCACATGCTCCTGCTATACACTGTAATGTGGATAGCAGCAGGACGTACATGCCCCCCCCCTTCCCCCCTGCCTTCGCAAGCTGGTCGTTGAGAAGTTTGCATGTTCAATGCCCTTCGCATGCCGACGTACTCAGCCTACGTTGTGGTACGGCCTGTCACCTGTCCGCGGATGTACGCAAAACCCACAAACTGTGCTGCACATTGGTCCGTATGTACTGAATGATACATCGTGGCACATGTGTGACCGTACGACGACTGCGCCTAGCAACGGCGGACCATACAGTCCAAATATTGTGGACGCAGCTACGTGTCGTCTCCCTTTAGGAGCTGGATTGCAGTGTGGTACGCCATTCAGACGTGTGGGAGGAACGGACGCCCTGGATGGCGATCAGCATGAGCAGTCTGTTGATGTAGTGGAGCGTGTATTCGGACGTAGTCGTCTCTTCTCACACACTGTGATAGCATGTTGCACCGCGTTCCACATCTGCGACATGCTGCAGAGGCCGGCTGACAGTCGTTCGCGCAATGGACACCGCATACGTACGGGGGCTACCTTCCACGTGTTCTCTAGGCGTGCACATGTTGTTGCGTCTATGTGGGCAGACGTAGTGTGTTGTGACACCTGACACAGGCATGCAATACTCGTTGCAAATGGCGATGGACGTCTACGTTTGCTGGTGACGTTACGCAAATGAACAACTGGTAACCCGTTGTGGTGCGGTTGTTCTCGCTAGAGGTGAATCAGTGTTGGCGACGATCGGTCGAGCTATTAACCGGTTGTTTCATGGATACCCACCATGCCCACGAACGTGAAAGGGGACCCACCATGCCCACGAACGTGAAAGGGGATCTGGGTGTGAGGCGATACGAGGCGGTGGCTGGGTGGGACCGTCCCCGGCCGGTGAGGGGGGGCCGCCCGGCGTGCTGGCAGCGCGGTGCGTGGGCGCACGCGCTACAGCCGGCTGGTGGGGGCGGCCAGTGGCAGGCGCGCCGGCCGACGGACGCGGCAGGCGGCGCAGCTGCGCGCCGGCGCCCCCTGCTCGCGGCGCCTTGCGGCCAAAGTAGGTCCTCGCGGGCCCGGTGCGAAGCGCGGTGGCCATCTGCAGTGTGCTGGTCCGATTGAGGACTGTGTGCGCTGAGGATGCGCCGCCGCCCGGCGCTCGGCGCCGCGACGCCGTCTGCTGCTCGGTCGCCCCAGCGGTTCTCGCAGGTGGTTTGTATCGCAGCTGTGCGGACGTGTTGGCGCGTGCGCTGTGCTGGGAGAGTTCGCTTCGGCACCCAAGTGGGGCTTTTGTCCTTCTGTGGCGCTGGCGTTGGAGCTGCCGGTCACCGTAGGTGGCGCGTGTTGTCTCCCGCCGGCAATGCCACGACAGCACGCTCCCGGGCCTCTGTCGGCAGCGGCAAGCTCAGTTGGGAGCACGGGTGGTCGCACCTAAAGCGTCTACTCGCCTAACTCCGGGCGATTGCGCCTCTCTCGAACCCGACCAAGTACTTAGGACGGCGCTGCGCGCCGCCGGGACCTGAGAGGGTTTCGAGGTGTGTTGTGCAGGGGAGCTCAGCCTCCTCCTGTTTGCAGAATAATTGAGCGGACGCTTGCGTGTTCGCGCGGGCCCCCGGGACACACTCCCGGGCGGCCGGCTGCTCAGCTCTAGTTGACGCAGCTCCCTGGTTGATCCTGCCAGTAGTCATATGCTTGTCTCAAAGATTAAGCCATGCATGTCTCAGTACAAGCCGCATTAAGGTGAAACCGCGAATGGCTCATTAAATCAGTTATGGTTCCTTAGATCGTACCCACGTTACTTGGATAACTGTGGTAATTCTAGAGCTAATACATGCAAACAGAGTCCCGACCAGAGATGGAAGGGACGCTTTTATTAGATCAAAACCAATCGGTCGGCTCGTCCGGTCCGTTTGCCTTGGTGACTCTGAATAACTTTGGGCTGATCGCACGGTCCTCGTACCGGCGACGCATCTTTCAAATGTCTGCCTTATCAACTGTCGATGGTAGGTTCTGCGCCTACCATGGTTGTAACGGGTAACGGGGAATCAGGGTTCGATTCCGGAGAGGGAGCCTGAGAAACGGCTACCACATCCAAGGAAGGCAGCAGGCGCGCAAATTACCCACTCCCGGCACGGGGAGGTAGTGACGAAAAATAACGATACGGGACTCATCCGAGGCCCCGTAATCGGAATGAGTACACTTTAAATCCTTTAACGAGTATCTATTGGAGGGCAAGTCTGGTGCCAGCAGCCGCGGTAATTCCAGCTCCAATAGCGTATATTAAAGTTGTTGCGGTTAAAAAGCTCGTAGTTGGATTTGTGTCCCACGCTGTTGGTTCACCGCCCGTCGGTGTTTAACTGGCATGTATCGTGGGACGTCCTGCCGGTGGGGCGAGCCGAAGGCGTGCGACCGCCTCGTGCGTGCTCGTGCGTCCCGAGGCGGACCCCGTTGAAATCCTACCAGGGTGCTCTTTATTGAGTGTCTCGGTGGGCCGGCACGTTTACTTTGAACAAATTAGAGTGCTTAAAGCAGGCAAGCCCGCCTGAATACTGTGTGCATGGAATAATGGAATAGGACCTCGGTTCTATTTTGTTGGTTTTCGGAACCC
>NW_026047547.1:340000-352500 GCF_023864345.2 Schistocerca serialis cubense
CGCCAGCGGATGAACGGCGGAAGTTTCCCGCACTCGTAATGTGCAATCCACACCTATAACTTGCGTTTCATGAAGAGTTATGTCCAATATGCGACATTCCCGCTGTCCCTATACATGAGCTGCGAGCTGTACCACGTACAAGCTACAGACGCGATCGCATTGCTCACTGTACTGATTCCCATGCCGAGCGATCAGCTAGGAAGCGCCCCATCCATGTCGGTACCCGTGGGCGTTGCACTCGCAGTCGCAAAAAACGTTGGGCAAATATATATCTCGGAACAGTAAAGACAGTCGGAGCCTCCTGGCGTTGCACTCGCAGTCGCAAAAAACGCTGGGCAAATATATTTCTCGGAAGAGTAACGACAGTCCGAGCCTCCTGCGTGGGAAGAGTCTTTCTAGGCCCTGACCCACGGGAAGGGTTTAGCTTCCCCCATCCCGGACATTTGAAGTCGTCACACTACCGGTATTGACTAATAGACTGATTGCTGATAATCACTAGCCATACACTGGGGGAAACGGCCGACAGGGGCAGCAACATAGTGGAGCCGCAGTGTCACTAATGTACAGAGATAGAACAGTTTCGACTGGAACCAGAGTAACCGTATACACGGCACTGATTAGTAATAAATGCAGAGCCATCAGAATACAGATAATATATACAACCGTCCCTATACATGCTGAAAGACTCTGCACACAATGAGAACCACACGTCAGCCAGACACTATCACACACTACTCTCTGCCTCTAACAGGCACACACACAATATCTAACCACCAGCATGGAAGAACATCCGGTGCATCCTCTCCGCCACATTACACAATCCACACTATCATAACCAGACCGGGAGGTCCACCCAGAAAACAGAATATCCCACCCTTCCGACATCCGCCATTGCTCAGCTAAGCCACGAACACCCACACATGTCCTACACAGGGGTGCACCCAACATCACCATACTGCCTCCTGTCACAGTACACAAACAATGGCAGGAATGAAAGACACAGATCTGCCACAACCTTGGAATCGGAGCGCCGCCTGTCATGAGCCACAAGTGCATCCTGACGTGACAAATCGGATGATCCCGCAGGCATGCACTTACGATAATCACTATCAACGAACCTGCCGCCGCCCCCCCCCCCCAAATACACCTTTCCCTACAACAATGTGTACCTTAACCTAAGCTATATCGTACCTTAACCTAACCGACATTGCGCCTTAACCTAACCTACGTTGTACCTTAACCTAACCTATGTTGTACCTTAACCTAACCTATGTTGTACCTTAACCTAACCTACGTTGTGCCTTAACCTAACCTACGTTGTGCCTTAACCTAACCTACGTTGTGCCTTAACCTAACCTACGTTGTGCCTTAACCTAACCTACGTTGTGCCTTAACCTAACCTACGTTGTGCCTTAACCTAACCTACGTTGTGCCTTAACCTAACCTACGTTGTGCCTTAACCTAACCTACGTTGTGCCTTAACCTAACCTACGTTGTGCCTTAACCTAACCTACGTTGTGCCTTAACCTAACCTACGTTGTGCCTTAACCTAACCTACGTTGTGCCTTAACCTAACCTACGTTGTGCCTTAACCTAACCTACGTTGTGCCTTAACCTAACCTACGTTGTGCCTTAACCTAACCTACGTTGTGCCTTAACCTAACCTACGTTGTGCCTTAACCTAACCTACGTTGTGCCTTAACCTAACCTACGTTGTGCCTTAACCTAACCTACGTTGTGCCTTAACCTAACCTACGTTGTGCCTTAACCTAACCTACGTTGTGCCTTAACCTAACCTACGTTGTGCCTTAACCTAACCTACGTTGTGCCTTAACCTAACCTACGTTGTGCCTTAACCTAACCTACGTTGTGCCTTAACCTAACCTACGTTGTGCCTTAACCTAACCTACGTTGTGCCTTAACCTAACCTACGTTGTGCCTTAACCTAACTTACGTTGTGCCTTAACCTAACTTACGTTGTGCCTTAACCTAACTTACGTTGTGCCTTAACCTAACCCATGTTGTGCCTTAACCTAACCCATGTTGTGCCTTAACCTAACCCATGTTGTGCCTTAACCTAACCCATGTTGTGCCTTAACGTAACCCATGTTGTGCCTTAACGTAACCCATGTTGTGCCTTAACGTAACCCATGTTGTGCCTTAACGTAACCCATGTTGTGCCTTAACGTAACCCATGTTGTGCCTTAACGTAACCCATGTTGTGCCTTAACGTAACCCATGTTGTGCCTTAACGTAACCCATGTTGTGCCTTAACGTAACCCATGTTGTGCCTTAACGTAACCCAATTTGTGCCTTAACGTAACCCAATTTGTGCCTTAACGTAACCCAATTTGTGCCTTAACGTAACCTAATTTGTGCCTTAACGTAACCTAATTTGTGCCTTAACGTAACCCATATTGCGCCTCAACCTAACCTATATTGCGCCTTAACCTGACGCACGTTGTCGCTGAACCTGCTCTGTAATTGTTATGCAACTCGTTAAATTAGTGTAGTGTTGCCTAACCGCAACCCTCGCAATATAGTTCGCTATTCGCACTGCCCGGTCCCCTGTGTATCGCGTCATGTTAAACACCTTGCAAGTGTTGCTGACTTTCCACATGCTCCTGCTATACACTGTAATGTGGATAGCAGCAGGACGTACATGCCCCCCCCCTTCCCCCCTGCCTTCGCAAGCTGGTCGTTGAGAAGTTTGCATGTTCAATGCCCTTCGCATGCCGACGTACTCAGCCTACGTTGTGGTACGGCCTGTCACCTGTCCGCGGATGTACGCAAAACCCACAAACTGTGCTGCACATTGGTCCGTATGTACTGAATGATACATCGTGGCACATGTGTGACCGTACGACGACTGCGCCTAGCAACGGCGGACCATACAGTCCAAATATTGTGGACGCAGCTACGTGTCGTCTCCCTTTAGGAGCTGGATTGCAGTGTGGTACGCCATTCAGACGTGTGGGAGGAACGGACGCCCTGGATGGCGATCAGCATGAGCAGTCTGTTGATGTAGTGGAGCGTGTATTCGGACGTAGTCGTCTCTTCTCACACACTGTGATAGCATGTTGCACCGCGTTCCACATCTGCGACATGCTGCAGAGGCCGGCTGACAGTCGTTCGCGCAATGGACACCGCATACGTACGGGGGCTACCTTCCACGTGTTCTCTAGGCGTGCACATGTTGTTGCGTCTATGTGGGCAGACGTAGTGTGTTGTGACACCTGACACAGGCATGCAATACTCGTTGCAAATGGCGATGGACGTCTACGTTTGCTGGTGACGTTACGCAAATGAACAACTGGTAACCCGTTGTGGTGCGGTTGTTCTCGCTAGAGGTGAATCAGTGTTGGCGACGATCGGTCGAGCTATTAACCGGTTGTTTCATGGATACCCACCATGCCCACGAACGTGAAAGGGGACCCACCATGCCCACGAACGTGAAAGGGGATCTGGGTGTGAGGCGATACGCGGCGGTGGCTGGGTGGGACCGTCCCCGGCCGGTGAGGGGGGGCCGCCCGGCGTGCTGGCAGCGCGGTGCGTGGGCGCACGCGCTACAGCCGGCTGGTGGGGGCGGCCAGTGGCAGGCGCGCCGGCCGACGGACGCGGCAGGCGGCGCAGCTGCGCGCCGGCGCCCCCTGCTCGCGGCGCCTTGCGGCCAAAGTAGGTCCTCGCGGGCCCGGTGCGAAGCGCGGTGGCCATCTGCAGTGTGCTGGTCCGATTGAGGACTGTGTGCGCTGAGGATGCGCCGCCGCCCGGCGCTCGGCGCCGCGACGCCGTCTGCTGCTCGGTCGCCCCAGCGGTTCTCGCAGGTGGTTTGTATCGCAGCTGTGCGGACGTGTTGGCGCGTGCGCTGTGCTGGGAGAGTTCGCTTCGGCACCCAAGTGGGGCTTTTGTCCTTCTGTGGCGCTGGCGTTGGAGCTGCCGGTCACCGTAGGTGGCGCGTGTTGTCTCCCGCCGGCAATGCCACGACAGCACGCTCCCGGGCCTCTGTCGGCAGCGGCAAGCTCAGTTGGGAGCACGGGTGGTCGCACCTAAAGCGTCTACTCGCCTAACTCCGGGCGATTGCGCCTCTCTCGAACCCGACCAAGTACTTAGGACGGCGCTGCGCGCCGCCGGGACCTGAGAGGGTTTCGAGGTGTGTTGTGCAGGGGAGCTCAGCCTCCTCCTGTTTGCAGAATAATTGAGCGGACGCTTGCGTGTTCGCGCGGGCCCCCGGGACACACTCCCGGGCGGCCGGCTGCTCAGCTCTAGTTGACGCAGCTCCCTGGTTGATCCTGCCAGTAGTCATATGCTTGTCTCAAAGATTAAGCCATGCATGTCTCAGTACAAGCCGCATTAAGGTGAAACCGCGAATGGCTCATTAAATCAGTTATGGTTCCTTAGATCGTACCCACGTTACTTGGATAACTGTGGTAATTCTAGAGCTAATACATGCAAACAGAGTCCCGACCAGAGATGGAAGGGACGCTTTTATTAGATCAAAACCAATCGGTCGGCTCGTCCGGTCCGTTTGCCTTGGTGACTCTGAATAACTTTGGGCTGATCGCACGGTCCTCGTACCGGCGACGCATCTTTCAAATGTCTGCCTTATCAACTGTCGATGGTAGGTTCTGCGCCTACCATGGTTGTAACGGGTAACGGGGAATCAGGGTTCGATTCCGGAGAGGGAGCCTGAGAAACGGCTACCACATCCAAGGAAGGCAGCAGGCGCGCAAATTACCCACTCCCGGCACGGGGAGGTAGTGACGAAAAATAACGATACGGGACTCATCCGAGGCCCCGTAATCGGAATGAGTACACTTTAAATCCTTTAACGAGTATCTATTGGAGGGCAAGTCTGGTGCCAGCAGCCGCGGTAATTCCAGCTCCAATAGCGTATATTAAAGTTGTTGCGGTTAAAAAGCTCGTAGTTGGATTTGTGTCCCACGCTGTTGGTTCACCGCCCGTCGGTGTTTAACTGGCATGTATCGTGGGACGTCCTGCCGGTGGGGCGAGCCGAAGGCGTGCGACCGCCTCGTGCGTGCTCGTGCGTCCCGAGGCGGACCCCGTTGAAATCCTACCAGGGTGCTCTTTATTGAGTGTCTCGGTGGGCCGGCACGTTTACTTTGAACAAATTAGAGTGCTTAAAGCAGGCAAGCCCGCCTGAATACTGTGTGCATGGAATAATGGAATAGGACCTCGGTTCTATTTTGTTGGTTTTCGGAACCCGAGGTAATGATTAATAGGGACAGGCGGGGGCATTCGTATTGCGACGTTAGAGGTGAAATTCTTGGATCGTCGCAAGACGAACAGAAGCGAAAGCATTTGCCAAGTATGTTTTCATTAATCAAGAACGAAAGTTAGAGGTTCGAAGGCGATCAGATACCGCCCTAGTTCTAACCATAAACGATGCCAGCCAGCGATCCGCCGCAGTTCCTCCGATGACTCGGCGGGCAGCCTCCGGGAAACCAAAGCTTTTGGGTTCCGGGGGAAGTATGGTTGCAAAGCTGAAACTTAAAGGAATTGACGGAAGGGCACCACCAGGAGTGGAGCCTGCGGCTTAATTTGACTCAACACGGGAAACCTCACCAGGCCCGGACACCGGAAGGATTGACAGATTGATAGCTCTTTCTTGATTCGGTGGGTGGTGGTGCATGGCCGTTCTTAGTTGGTGGAGCGATTTGTCTGGTTAATTCCGATAACGAACGAGACTCTAGCCTGCTAACTAGTCGCGTGACATCCTTCGTGCTGTCAGCGATTACTTTTCTTCTTAGAGGGACAGGCGGCTTCTAGCCGCACGAGATTGAGCAATAACAGGTCTGTGATGCCCTTAGATGTTCTGGGCCGCACGCGCGCTACACTGAAGGAATCAGCGTGTCTTCCTAGGCCGAAAGGTCGGGGTAACCCGCTGAACCTCCTTCGTGCTAGGGATTGGGGCTTGCAATTGTTCCCCATGAACGAGGAATTCCCAGTAAGCGCGAGTCATAAGCTCGCGTTGATTACGTCCCTGCCCTTTGTACACACCGCCCGTCGCTACTACCGATTGAATGATTTAGTGAGGTCTTCGGACTGGTACGCGGCATTGACTCTGTCGTTGCCGATGCTACCGGAAAGATGACCAAACTTGATCATTTAGAGGAAGTAAAAGTCGTAACAAGGTTTCCGTAGGTGAACCTGCGGAAGGATCATTACCGACTAGACTGCATGTCTTTCGATGTGCGTGTCGTGTCGCGCAACACGCAGCTACCTGTACGGCTCGCAGTAGCCGTGCGCCGCGTGCGGAACCACGCGTTCGTCTCAAAACTAACGGCAATGTTGTGTGGTACGAGCGCTGAAGCGCTGGAGCGGCTGGCCTGCGGCGCCTGGCGCCGGTTTTGAATGACTTTCGCCCGACTGCCTGTCCGCTCCGGTGTGGAGCCGTACGACGCCCATCGGCCGTGAGGCCGTTGGACACTGAACGCTGGAACAGGGCCGCCACACGCCTCAGTCCCGCCTATGCAACTGTCTCGAAAGAGATGGTGGAAACTATGAAAAGATCACCCAGGACGGTGGATCACTCGGCTCGTGGGTCGATGAAGAACGCAGCAAATTGCGCGTCGACATGTGAACTGCAGGACACATGAACATCGACGTTTCGAACGCACATTGCGGTCCATGGATTCCGTTCCCGGGCCACGTCTGGCTGAGGGTCGGCTACGTATACTGAAGCGCGCGGCGTTTGCCCCGCTTCGCTGACCTGGGAGTGTCGTGGCCGCCTGTGGGGCCGGCCGCGTCTCCTTAAACGTGCGATGCGCGCCCGTCGCCTGGCGGTTCGCATACCGGTACTTACTCGGTAGCGTGCACAGCCGGCTGGCGGCGTGGCGTGCGACACCTCGTACAACGACCTCAGAGCAGGCGAGACTACCCGCTGAATTTAAGCATATTACTAAGCGGAGGAAAAGAAACTAACAAGGATTCCCCCAGTAGCGGCGAGCGAACAGGGAAGAGTCCAGCACCGAACCCCGCAGGCGGCCGCCTGTCGTGGCATGTGGTGTTTGGGAGGGTCCACTACCCCGACGCCTCGCGCCGAGCCCAAGTCCAACTTGAATGAGGCCACGGCCCGTAGAGGGTGCCAGGCCCGTAGCGGCCGGTGCGAGCGTCGGCGGGACCTCTCCTTCGAGTCGGGTTGCTTGAGAGTGCAGCTCCAAGTGGGTGGTAAACTCCATCTGAGACTAAATATGACCACGAGACCGATAGCGAACAAGTACCGTGAGGGAAAGTTGAAAAGAACTTTGAAGAGAGAGTTCAAAAGTACGTGAAACCGTTCTGGGGTAAACGTGAGAAGTCCGAAAGGTCGAACGGGTGAGATTCACGCCCATCCGGCCACTGGCCTCCGCCCTCGGCAGATGGGGCCGGCCGCCCGCGCGGAGCAATCCGCGGCGGGGTCGTGTCCGGTTGCCTTTCCACTCGCCGCGGGGTGGGGCCGTTCCGGTGTGCGGTGGGCCGCACTTCTCCCCTAGTAGGACGTCGCGACCCGCTGGGTGCCGGCCTACGGCCCGGGTGCGCAGCCTGTCCTTCCGCGGGCCTCGGTTCGCGTCTGTTGGGCAGAGCCCCGGTGTCCTGGCTGGCTGCCCGGCGGTATATCTGGAGGAGTCGATTCGCCCCTTTGGGCGCTCGGGCTCCCGGCAAGCGCGCGCGGTTCTTCCCGGATGACGGACCTACCTGGCCCGGCCCCGGACCCGCGCCGCTGTTGGCTCGGGATGCTCTCGGGCGGAATAATCGCTCCCGTCAGCGGCGCTTCAGCTTTGGACAATTTCACGACCCGTCTTGAAACACGGACCAAGGAGTCTAACATGTGCGCGAGTCATTGGGCTGTACGAAACCTAAAGGCGTAATGAAAGTGAAGGTCTCGCCTTGCGCGGGCCGAGGGAGGATGGGGCTTCCCCGCCCTTCACGGGGCGGCGGCCTCCGCACTCCCGGGGCGTCTCGTCCTCATTGCGAGGTGAGGCGCACCTAGAGCGTACACGTTGGGACCCGAAAGATGGTGAACTATGCCTGGCCAGGACGAAGTCAGGGGAAACCCTGATGGAGGTCCGTAGCGATTCTGACGTGCAAATCGATCGTCGGAGCTGGGTATAGGGGCGAAAGACTAATCGAACCATCTAGTAGCTGGTTCCCTCCGAAGTTTCCCTCAGGATAGCTGGTGCTCGTACGAGTCTCATCCGGTAAAGCGAATGATTAGAGGCCTTGGGGCCGAAACGACCTCAACCTATTCTCAAACTTTAAATGGGTGAGATCTCCGGCTTGCTTGATATGCTGAAGCCGCGAGCAAACGACTCGGATCGGAGTGCCAAGTGGGCCACTTTTGGTAAGCAGAACTGGCGCTGTGGGATGAACCAAACGCCGAGTTAAGGCGCCCGAATCGACGCTCATGGGAAACCATGAAAGGCGTTGGTTGCTTAAGACAGCAGGACGGTGGCCATGGAAGTCGGAATCCGCTAAGGAGTGTGTAACAACTCACCTGCCGAAGCAACTAGCCCTGAAAATGGATGGCGCTGAAGCGTCGTGCCTATACTCGGCCGTCAGTCTGGCAGTCATGGCCGGTCCTTGCGGCCGGCCGCGAAGCCCTGACGAGTAGGAGGGTCGCGGCGGTGGGCGCAGAAGGGTCTGGGCGTGAGCCTGCCTGGAGCCGCCGTCGGTGCAGATCTTGGTGGTAGTAGCAAATACTCCAGCGAGGCCCTGGAGGGCTGACGCGGAGAAGGGTTTCGTGTGAACAGCCGTTGCACACGAGTCAGTCGATCCTAAGCCCTAGGAGAAATCCGATGTTGATGGGGGCCGTCATAGCATGATGCACTTTGTGCTGGCCCCCGTTGGGCGAAAGGGAATCCGGTTCCTATTCCGGAACCCGGCAGCGGAACCGATACAAGTCGGGCCCCTCTTTTAGAGATGCTCGTCGGGGTAACCCAAAAGGACCCGGAGACGCCGTCGGGAGATCGGGGAAGAGTTTTCTTTTCTGCATGAGCGTTCGAGTTCCCTGGAATCCTCTAGCAGGGAGATAGGGTTTGGAACGCGAAGAGCACCGCAGTTGCGGCGGTGTCCCGATCTTCCCCTCGGACCTTGAAAATCCGGGAGAGGGCCACGTGGAGGTGTCGCGCCGGTTCGTACCCATATCCGCAGCAGGTCTCCAAGGTGAAGAGCCTCTAGTCGATAGAATAATGTAGGTAAGGGAAGTCGGCAAATTGGATCCGTAACTTCGGGATAAGGATTGGCTCTGAGGATCGGGGCGTGTCGGGCTTGGTCGGGAAGTGGGTCAGCGCTAACGTGCCGGGCCTGGGCGAGGTGAGTGCCGTAGGGGTGCCGGTAAGTGCGGGCGTTTAGCGCGGGCGTGGTCTGCTCTCGCCGTTGGTCGGCCTCGTGCTGGCCGGCGGTGCAGGATGCGCGCGCCTGCGCGGCGTTCGCGCCCCGGTGCTTCAACCTGCGTGCAGGATCCGAGCTCGGTCCCGTGCCTTGGCCTCCCACGGATCTTCCTTGCTGCGAGGCCGCGTCCGCCTTAGCGTGCTCCTCCGGGGGCGCGCGGGTGCGCGGATTCTCTTCGGCCGCCATTCAACGATCAACTCAGAACTGGCACGGACTGGGGGAATCCGACTGTCTAATTAAAACAAAGCATTGCGATGGCCCTAGCGGGTGTTGACGCAATGTGATTTCTGCCCAGTGCTCTGAATGTCAACGTGAAGAAATTCAAGCAAGCGCGGGTAAACGGCGGGAGTAACTATGACTCTCTTAAGGTGGCCAAGTGGCGGCGGTGTGGCTGCATCCGGACTTGGCTTTTCGAAGTGCGGTCTTGATGTAGTCGTGCTGCTGCTGCGAGGTGCCTTCCTTGGGTTATGGTTACAGGGAGAGTGATGCGCAATACATGGGCCTAGCCCTCTTAGCCTCTCCTCTCCTGCGGTCTTCTCCCCTTCTCGTGGGCCCGCTGATTTTCGCAGAGTGGAAGACCGCACCAGGGGCTTGGGGGGGTTACCAGCCCCCCCTCGCACTATCCCTTTTTTTTAGTTGGGGGCAGTATTCAGAGAAAAAGTGGTGGCCCTTCCGCTGAAGGTGCCACCCCAACTCCCCCAGCACCTAGCCGGCCAACCGGCCGTGCCGAAAATCTTGTAACTTTTGCAGCTGTATACGCCTGTAGTGAGTGCCACCGCAGCTTCACCACCAAGAACGGTCTCGGGGTCCATCGCCGCCGCCAACACCTTGCGGCCGCCAACGCGGAGATCGTCACGGAGAGGCATCGCGCGAGGTGGACGGAGGAAGAAGTCCTGTCGCTCGCCAAGGCGGAGGCCGAACTGTTCCTCGAGAGGGACGCCCGGTTCTTCTTTGTAAATCAAGAGCTCATCAGGATGTTCCCCGACCGAACGCTTGAGGCAATCAAGTGCCGACGGCGGCAAGCTGCCCACAAGCAGCTTGTCCGCCAATTCATGGAGGCGCTTGAGATCGGTCGGGGGGAAGAGCCGGCGTCCCGCCGGGGAGCAGCGAGCCCGCTGCCTGACGCGGGCGAGGCCGCTGCGCCGCCCGTCGACGCAGCCGAGGACTTCGCGGCCGACACCACCGGGCCGCCGCCGGAGGGGCCGACTGACGCCGCCATCTGGGAGCATCTGGCGGGGCTACCCGCTTCCGCCCAGCGTTTCTCTGCCCTGGATCGTGTCATAGGTCTGGGGCGGGGCACGCCGCCCGATGTCATCCTGGGCATGCTCCCGGATGCCCTTGCGTCGGTCGGGTCCAGAGGGGAGAGATCGATCACCAGGACACAGCGGCCGCGCCAACCATCGAAGCGGCCGCCTGCCGCGCCGCCGACGCAGAAGCGCAAGCGGCGCCGCTGGGAGTACGCGAGAACGCAGGATGCCTTCCGACGGTCGCGTGCACGTTGCGTGCGCGGCCTCTTGGATGGCACCCTGCTCCAGCCGCCACCTGCCATCCCTGGTCTGCTGGACTTCTGGGCGGACCTCTTCACCAAGAAGCCCATCTCCACCGCGGGCTTCATTCGTGACCGCCTCCTCCCGCACTCGGAGCCTGTCGCTCCCGAGTGCCTATGGGGGCCGGTCACACATGAGGAGGTCGCCGCCGCGTTGCCGCCCAGGGGATCAGCAGCCGGGCCAGACGGCCTTACCCCAGCGGAGTTGCGGCGCCTGCCGCACGAAGTCCTGGTGAAAGTGATGAATCTCTTCCTTCTGGCCCGCGCCCTTCCGGAACGCCTGCTTCGCGCGCGAACGTCCCTTCTCCCGAAGACGGCTGCACCAACATCCCCCGCTGACTTTCGCCCCATTACGGTCTGCTCGGTGTTGGCGCGGACCTTTCACAAGGTTCTCGCGTCACGCCTGATGCGCGCATGTGCTGTGGACGAACGTCAGCGGGCATTCATCCCTCGGGATGGGATGTTGGAAAATACCTTCATCTTGGACACTGCTCTCACCGACGCAGTTCGCTCCTGCCGCTCTGTCTTTGTGGCATCGATCGACGTATCTAAGGCATTCGATTCGGTAGATCATGCTGCCCTTCGCCCCGTGCTGAAGGCGCATGGCCTGCCGGATTGTTTTGTCGAGTATGTCGAGCGGTGCTACGAGGGCAGCACGACAGTGATAGCGGACGGCGCCGGCGTGGGCGTGTCTGTGCAGCCAGCACGGGGCGTTCGCCAGGGCGATCCCCTCTCCCCCCTCCTGTTCAACTTTGCGGTGGACTACGTTTTAGGCCAACTGCCCTCCCACATCGGAGCTCGGATCCTCGGTCGCAGAGTCAACGCTGCGGCCTTTGCAGATGACGTCTTGCTGTTTGCAGCGACCCCGAGGGGCTTGCAGTCCCTCATCGACGCAGCTACCGCAGCCCTCGCCCACCTGGGGCTGCAGATCAACGCCCGGAAGTGTTTCACCCTCGCCTTAGTCGCGTCAGGGCGCGAGAAGAAGGTGAAGGTGGACAGCAATGTCACCTTCACAGCAGGCAATACCACCATGCCTGCCCTGCGTGTGGGTGAAACCTTCCGGTACCTGGGGCTGCAATTTTCCACGGCGGGTCGCTGTGTCTTCAATCCACGTCGCCACCTGGTGGAGCAGCTTGACGTCATCTCCCGAGCTCCGCTGAAGCCGCAACAGCGCCTCCACGCTCTCACCAACGTACTTCTCCCTGGCCTGTACCACGGGCTGGCCCTCAGCCGCACCCGGGTGGGTGCATTGAAGTCGGCCGACGTCACCATCCGGGCCGCCGTCAGGAGATGGTTCCGCCTTCCGGCGGACACCCCCCTGGGATACTTCCACGCTCCTGTTGCCCAGGGGGGCCTCGGCATTCCATCTTGCCGATGGATGGGTCCGACCCTCCGTCGGTCCCGTCTCCTGGCGCTGAAGAAGATAGGGCCAGCCTGCGACGGTGCAGGCATGGATGAGGTGCAGCGTGAGATCGAGGTGCTGGAGCGCCACCTAATGTGGGAGGGCCACCTCCTCAAATCGTCAACGCAGGTTGGGGAAATGTGGGCGGCGCGCCTACACATC
>NW_026047547.1:357500-360000 GCF_023864345.2 Schistocerca serialis cubense
TTGTGCCTTAACCTAACCTACGTTGTGCCTTAACCTAACCTACGTTGTGCCTTAACCTAACCTACGTTGTGCCTTAACCTAACCTACGTTGTGCCTTAACCTAACCTACGTTGTGCCTTAACCTAACCTACGTTGTGCCTTAACCTAACCTACGTTGTGCCTTAACCTAACCTACGTTGTGCCTTAACCTAACCTACGTTGTGCCTTAACCTAACCTACGTTGTGCCTTAACCTAACCTACGTTGTGCCTTAACCTAACCTACGTTGTGCCTTAACCTAACCTACGTTGTGCCTTAACCTAACCTACGTTGTGCCTTAACCTAACCTACGTTGTGCCTTAACCTAACCTACGTTGTGCCTTAACCTAACTTACGTTGTGCCTTAACCTAACTTACGTTGTGCCTTAACCTAACTTACGTTGTGCCTTAACCTAACCCATGTTGTGCCTTAACCTAACCCATGTTGTGCCTTAACCTAACCCATGTTGTGCCTTAACCTAACCCATGTTGTGCCTTAACGTAACCCATGTTGTGCCTTAACGTAACCCATGTTGTGCCTTAACGTAACCCATGTTGTGCCTTAACGTAACCCATGTTGTGCCTTAACGTAACCCATGTTGTGCCTTAACGTAACCCATGTTGTGCCTTAACGTAACCCATGTTGTGCCTTAACGTAACCCATGTTGTGCCTTAACGTAACCCATGTTGTGCCTTAACGTAACCCATGTTGTGCCTTAACGTAACCCATGTTGTGCCTTAACGTAACCCAATTTGTGCCTTAACGTAACCCAATTTGTGCCTTAACGTAACCCAATTTGTGCCTTAACGTAACCTAATTTGTGCCTTAACGTAACCTAATTTGTGCCTTAACGTAACCCATATTGCGCCTCAACCTAACCTATATTGCGCCTTAACCTGACGCACGTTGTCGCTGAACCTGCTCTGTAATTGTTATGCAACTCGTTAAATTAGTGTAGTGTTGCCTAACCGCAACCCTCGCAATATAGTTCGCTATTCGCACTGCCCGGTCCCCTGTGTATCGCGTCATGTTAAACACCTTGCAAGTGTTGCTGACTTTCCACATGCTCCTGCTATACACTGTAATGTGGATAGCAGCAGGACGTACATGCCCCCCCCCCTTCCCCCCTGCCTTCGCAAGCTGGTCGTTGAGAAGTTTGCATGTTCAATGCCCTTCGCATGCCGACGTACTCAGCCTACGTTGTGGTACGGCCTGTCACCTGTCCGCGGATGTACGCAAAACCCACAAACTGTGCTGCACATTGGTCCGTATGTACTGAATGATACATCGTGGCACATGTGTGACCGTACGACGACTGCGCCTAGCAACGGCGGACCATACAGTCCAAATATTGTGGACGCAGCTACGTGTCGTCTCCCTTTAGGAGCTGGATTGCAGTGTGGTACGCCATTCAGACGTGTGGGAGGAACGGACGCCCTGGATGGCGATCAGCATGAGCAGTCTGTTGATGTAGTGGAGCGTGTATTCGGACGTAGTCGTCTCTTCTCACACACTGTGATAGCATGTTGCACCGCGTTCCACATCTGCGACATGCTGCAGAGGCCGGCTGACAGTCGTTCGCGCAATGGACACCGCATACGTACGGGGGCTACCTTCCACGTGTTCTCTAGGCGTGCACATGTTGTTGCGTCTATGTGGGCAGACGTAGTGTGTTGTGACACCTGACACAGGCATGCAATACTCGTTGCAAATGGCGATGGACGTCTACGTTTGCTGGTGACGTTACGCAAATGAACAACTGGTAACCCGTTGTGGTGCGGTTGTTCTCGCTAGAGGTGAATCAGTGTTGGCGACGATCGGTCGAGCTATTAACCGGTTGTTTCATGGATACCCACCATGCCCACGAACGTGAAAGGGGACCCACCATGCCCACGAACGTGAAAGGGGATCTGGGTGTGAGGCGATACGCGGCGGTGGCTGGGTGGGACCGTCCCCGGCCGGTGAGGGGGGGCCGCCCGGCGTGCTGGCAGCGCGGTGCGTGGGCGCACGCGCTACAGCCGGCTGGTGGGGGCGGCCAGTGGCAGGCGCGCCGGCCGACGGACGCGGCAGGCGGCGCAGCTGCGCGCCGGCGCCCCCTGCTCGCGGCGCCTTGCGGCCAAAGTAGGTCCTCGCGGGCCCGGTGCGAAGCGCGGTGGCCATCTGCAGTGTGCTGGTCCGATTGAGGACTGTGTGCGCTGAGGATGCGCCGCCGCCCGGCGCTCGGCGCCGCGACGCCGTCTGCTGCTCGGTCGCCCCAGCGGTTCTCGCAGGTGGTTTGTATCGCAGCTGTGCGGACGTGTTGGCGCGTGCGCTGTGCTGGGAGAGTTCGCTTCGGCACCCAAGTGGGGCTTTTGTCCTTCTGTGGCGCTGGCGTTGGAGCTGCCGGTCACCGTAGGTGGCGCGTGTTGTCTCCCGCCGGCAATGCCACGACAGCACGCTCCCGGGCCTCTGTCGGCAGCGGCAAGCTCAGTTGGGAGCACGG
>NW_026047547.1:365000-375000 GCF_023864345.2 Schistocerca serialis cubense
TCCTGGCGTTGCACTCGCAGTCGCAAAAAACGCTGGGCAAATATATTTCTCGGAAGAGTAACGACAGTCCGAGCCTCCTGCGTGGGAAGAGTCTTTCTAGGCCCTGACCCACGGGAAGGGTTTAGCTTCCCCCATCCCGGACATTTGAAGTCGTCACACTACCGGTATTGACTAATAGACTGATTGCTGATAATCACTAGCCATACACTGGGGGAAACGGCCGACAGGGGCAGCAACATAGTGGAGCCGCAGTGTCACTAATGTACAGAGATAGAACAGTTTCGACTGGAACCAGAGTAACCGTATACACGGCACTGATTAGTAATAAATGCAGAGCCATCAGAATACAGATAATATATACAACCGTCCCTATACATGCTGAAAGACTCTGCACACAATGAGAACCACACGTCAGCCAGACACTATCACACACTACTCTCTGCCTCTAACAGGCACACACACAATATCTAACCACCAGCATGGAAGAACATCCGGTGCATCCTCTCCGCCACATTACACAATCCACACTATCATAACCAGACCGGGAGGTCCACCCAGAAAACAGAATATCCCACCCTTCCGACATCCGCCATTGCTCAGCTAAGCCACGAACACCCACACATGTCCTACACAGGGGTGCACCCAACATCACCATACTGCCTCCTGTCACAGTACACAAACAATGGCAGGAATGAAAGACACAGATCTGCCACAACCTTGGAATCGGAGCGCCGCCTGTCATGAGCCACAAGTGCATCCTGACGTGACAAATCGGATGATCCCGCAGGCATGCACTTACGATAATCACTATCAACGAACCTGCCGCCGCCCCCCCCCCCCAAATACACCTTTCCCTACAACAATGTGTACCTTAACCTAAGCTATATCGTACCTTAACCTAACCGACATTGCGCCTTAACCTAACCTACGTTGTACCTTAACCTAACCTATGTTGTACCTTAACCTAACCTACGTTGTACCTTAACCTAACCTACGTTGTGCCTTAACCTAACCTACGTTGTGCCTTAACCTAACCTACGTTGTGCCTTAACCTAACCTACGTTGTGCCTTAACCTAACCTACGTTGTGCCTTAACCTAACCTACGTTGTGCCTTAACCTAACCTACGTTGTGCCTTAACCTAACCTACGTTGTGCCTTAACCTAACCTACGTTGTGCCTTAACCTAACCTACGTTGTGCCTTAACCTAACCTACGTTGTGCCTTAACCTAACCTACGTTGTGCCTTAACCTAACCTACGTTGTGCCTTAACCTAACCTACGTTGTGCCTTAACCTAACCTACGTTGTGCCTTAACCTAACCTACGTTGTGCCTTAACCTAACCTACGTTGTGCCTTAACCTAACCTACGTTGTGCCTTAACCTAACCTACGTTGTGCCTTAACCTAACCTACGTTGTGCCTTAACCTAACCTACGTTGTGCCTTAACCTAACCTACGTTGTGCCTTAACCTAACCTACGTTGTGCCTTAACCTAACCTACGTTGTGCCTTAACCTAACCTACGTTGTGCCTTAACCTAACCTACGTTGTGCCTTAACCTAACCTACGTTGTGCCTTAACCTAACTTACGTTGTGCCTTAACCTAACTTACGTTGTGCCTTAACCTAACTTACGTTGTGCCTTAACCTAACCCATGTTGTGCCTTAACCTAACCCATGTTGTGCCTTAACCTAACCCATGTTGTGCCTTAACCTAACCCATGTTGTGCCTTAACGTAACCCATGTTGTGCCTTAACGTAACCCATGTTGTGCCTTAACGTAACCCATGTTGTGCCTTAACGTAACCCATGTTGTGCCTTAACGTAACCCATGTTGTGCCTTAACGTAACCCATGTTGTGCCTTAACGTAACCCATGTTGTGCCTTAACGTAACCCATGTTGTGCCTTAACGTAACCCATGTTGTGCCTTAACGTAACCCATGTTGTGCCTTAACGTAACCCATGTTGTGCCTTAACGTAACCCAATTTGTGCCTTAACGTAACCCAATTTGTGCCTTAACGTAACCCAATTTGTGCCTTAACGTAACCTAATTTGTGCCTTAACGTAACCTAATTTGTGCCTTAACGTAACCCATATTGCGCCTCAACCTAACCTATATTGCGCCTTAACCTGACGCACGTTGTCGCTGAACCTGCTCTGTAATTGTTATGCAACTCGTTAAATTAGTGTAGTGTTGCCTAACCGCAACCCTCGCAATATAGTTCGCTATTCGCACTGCCCGGTCCCCTGTGTATCGCGTCATGTTAAACACCTTGCAAGTGTTGCTGACTTTCCACATGCTCCTGCTATACACTGTAATGTGGATAGCAGCAGGACGTACATGCCCCCCCCCTTCCCCCCTGCCTTCGCAAGCTGGTCGTTGAGAAGTTTGCATGTTCAATGCCCTTCGCATGCCGACGTACTCAGCCTACGTTGTGGTACGGCCTGTCACCTGTCCGCGGATGTACGCAAAACCCACAAACTGTGCTGCACATTGGTCCGTATGTACTGAATGATACATCGTGGCACATGTGTGACCGTACGACGACTGCGCCTAGCAACGGCGGACCATACAGTCCAAATATTGTGGACGCAGCTACGTGTCGTCTCCCTTTAGGAGCTGGATTGCAGTGTGGTACGCCATTCAGACGTGTGGGAGGAACGGACGCCCTGGATGGCGATCAGCATGAGCAGTCTGTTGATGTAGTGGAGCGTGTATTCGGACGTAGTCGTCTCTTCTCACACACTGTGATAGCATGTTGCACCGCGTTCCACATCTGCGACATGCTGCAGAGGCCGGCTGACAGTCGTTCGCGCAATGGACACCGCATACGTACGGGGGCTACCTTCCACGTGTTCTCTAGGCGTGCACATGTTGTTGCGTCTATGTGGGCAGACGTAGTGTGTTGTGACACCTGACACAGGCATGCAATACTCGTTGCAAATGGCGATGGACGTCTACGTTTGCTGGTGACGTTACGCAAATGAACAACTGGTAACCCGTTGTGGTGCGGTTGTTCTCGCTAGAGGTGAATCAGTGTTGGCGACGATCGGTCGAGCTATTAACCGGTTGTTTCATGGATACCCACCATGCCCACGAACGTGAAAGGGGACCCACCATGCCCACGAACGTGAAAGGGGATCTGGGTGTGAGGCGATACGCGGCGGTGGCTGGGTGGGACCGTCCCCGGCCGGTGAGGGGGGGCCGCCCGGCGTGCTGGCAGCGCGGTGCGTGGGCGCACGCGCTACAGCCGGCTGGTGGGGGCGGCCAGTGGCAGGCGCGCCGGCCGACGGACGCGGCAGGCGGCGCAGCTGCGCGCCGGCGCCCCCTGCTCGCGGCGCCTTGCGGCCAAAGTAGGTCCTCGCGGGCCCGGTGCGAAGCGCGGTGGCCATCTGCAGTGTGCTGGTCCGATTGAGGACTGTGTGCGCTGAGGATGCGCCGCCGCCCGGCGCTCGGCGCCGCGACGCCGTCTGCTGCTCGGTCGCCCCAGCGGTTCTCGCAGGTGGTTTGTATCGCAGCTGTGCGGACGTGTTGGCGCGTGCGCTGTGCTGGGAGAGTTCGCTTCGGCACCCAAGTGGGGCTTTTGTCCTTCTGTGGCGCTGGCGTTGGAGCTGCCGGTCACCGTAGGTGGCGCGTGTTGTCTCCCGCCGGCAATGCCACGACAGCACGCTCCCGGGCCTCTGTCGGCAGCGGCAAGCTCAGTTGGGAGCACGGGTGGTCGCACCTAAAGCGTCTACTCGCCTAACTCCGGGCGATTGCGCCTCTCTCGAACCCGACCAAGTACTTAGGACGGCGCTGCGCGCCGCCGGGACCTGAGAGGGTTTCGAGGTGTGTTGTGCAGGGGAGCTCAGCCTCCTCCTGTTTGCAGAATAATTGAGCGGACGCTTGCGTGTTCGCGCGGGCCCCCGGGACACACTCCCGGGCGGCCGGCTGCTCAGCTCTAGTTGACGCAGCTCCCTGGTTGATCCTGCCAGTAGTCATATGCTTGTCTCAAAGATTAAGCCATGCATGTCTCAGTACAAGCCGCATTAAGGTGAAACCGCGAATGGCTCATTAAATCAGTTATGGTTCCTTAGATCGTACCCACGTTACTTGGATAACTGTGGTAATTCTAGAGCTAATACATGCAAACAGAGTCCCGAGTCTGGCGTGAGGTCAGTCGCTTGACGGCGCGTTTCGGCGCGGGCCCGCCCGTTGCCGGCGCGCCGTAAGGCACGGAGGCTCGCACTGGGGCGTATCGCTTTCCAGTCGGGCGTGCCGCGGCAGTCCTCACTCGGGGAAGTGAAGCGTCTCTTACAGCCTCTCCTTCCCAAGTAGCTCTTTCCGCCTTCCCGTGGTGCCAGACGTCAAGCTCGGCATTCTGCCTTGCGTCAAAAGGGAGAGCTGCGACCCAACCCGATGCGAAAGCGAAGGGTGCGTGGCACAGGGGGAGCTGTGTCGAGGGACCGAACACCAGTCCCTTTCTGTTCGCAGGGCACAGACCAGCAGGTGCTCTGCATGCCGGCGACCTCGTTCATCGGCGCGGGATCGCGGCGCGAGTCGGCAAGGGTGCTTCGCCGCGCCCCTGGGTAACCGGGGCGTGTTCTGCCAAACCCAGGAGGTGGTGACATCGCCTGGGCTAGGTTAGATGGGCCCAGACCGCCGAACGACTGGGGGACCGACCCACCACCTGAGTAGGAGTGGGTCCTTGGCCTTCAGGTGGAAACTCGGGCTAGTAGGCGGCGAAGGGCGAGGGGTGCATCCGCCTCTCCGGAGTGCGGGGTGCACTTGCCGAGGAGCGTCGAGTGAAATCGTCGACGACGAGGCCTTCGACGGGGACCAGTGCGCTGGCAACGGCGCGCTGAACCCTGCAGCTCTGGAGTGCCCTTGACCTAGGGGCGAGGTCGGTGGGCGAGCTGCAAGAGTCCCCCCCCATGCCAGAGGAGCCGGTCCGGGGCAAGAGACGGGCTCCCAATCCTTTTTTCGCTTGTCTACAATATGGCCGAGTCAGAGACAAGCGATTCATGTGCGCCTTCGAGGGCTTCTTTGCTTACTGTTCCCTCCCCATCAGGGGGCACGGGGCAGACCGAGGAAAGTATCAGTGACAGGCATGCCAGGATTACACAATACCTGGAAGCCAATGTGAAAAATGGCAAGATCAGCCAGGCTGCGATCTTGACGTTAAAAAATGAACTCGCCTCCTGGGCTATTGCTCATGCGAAGCTTGAGGGGCGGGTTGAAGAACTGCAGAAAGAGAATGAAAGGCTGCGCAAGCAGCCAATAAAGTCATGGGCCAATGTAGTCGCTCAAACGACACCTAAGAGCCAAACTACTAGAGATACAATTGTAAAAGTATCACAAAGACCAGATACTGCTGTCTTTTTGCGACCATTACCCGGTCAAGACACAAAAAAAGTGCAGGAGATATTCACAACAACGATTAATCCTGTAAAGGATAAAATTAAAGTCAACAAAGTAAAAGCCACAAAGAACGTTGTGATAGTTGATGTGGCAACAGTAGATGACCGAAACAAGATACTTAACAACCAAAAACTGTGCAAAGCCGTTAAATGTGAACCCCCGAAAAAGAGAAATCCGCTTGTAATTATGTACGACATACCGGTCACATTTGAAAATAATGAACTTCAAGAAACAATTCGTAATCAAAATTTTGACGATATTAGTGCTGAGGACTTCAAAAATGAATTTAAACTTAAATTCAAAACAGGGCCAAGAGACAAAGACGTTGTACATCACGTAGCAGAAGTTTCTGGCCAGATGTGGAAAAAATTAACCTCAATGGGTAAGATTTACATTGGCTTCCACGCCATAAATGTGCGGGACTTCTTGGTGGTACCTCGCTGCCATAATTGCGGAGATCTTGATCATGTACACAAGTACTGTGAGAGGAAGTCGGCTTGCTCCAGGTGTGGAGAAGAAAATCACATCAGAAAAAACTGCAAAAATCCGGCAATTTGTATCCCATGTATAAAGAGAGGCAAAAAGACTTGCAATGCCTCCGGTCGCAACTGCCCGACGTACAGGATGCTTGAGCAGAGGCTAATATCAAGAACTGATTATGGCTGAGCCAAATACAGCACCCAGGATGCCTAAAAGAAAATCCCCATGCAAGAGGAGAAGGGATGCGGCAAGGGCAGCCCAATTCAAACGATTTCTTGCAGCACTTGCAGAAGGAGGTGATGGTAGAAAGAAAATGAAAGATGCGTGCGTCCAAACGGACTCACAAGAACAAGTGGCAGCCCCCTCTCCCTACTGCTGGGGATCGCAAACGCCAGGAAATCAGGCAACTCGCGACAGGCGTCCTGTAACGGTGGGCCGACCGGCATTCGTTCAAGGGAGTCCTGTGCTGGAATTGCCGGTGCAGGTCAATACAGTTACCAGTACAAATACACAAATGAATAGCACCAATGTGAATACTGACTCGAGACAACCAAATGCTGTGAGAACGGCGGTTGATCCGGTCAGAATATATCCCAATCTCGAGCATTCCCTACAATTATCCCGTCTGGAGGAGCCGGCTGTCCTAACCACCGCACTGCGACATCTAGTGCGGGTAGGGCATAGATACGGGCGCAAGGTCACCTTCTCGGCCATGGAGGCTGTAGACAGGGTACAACTAAAGACAATGAATCTCCCCACTGACTTCGGCGCCCTGCGTGACCTAGTAAGAAAGGTGTTTGAGAGAAGAAATGAAACCTTTAATTTAGAGGAAATATATAATCAGTCTGTCCTATCCAATGGGAGAATAGCTTACAACTGGACAAAAACCTTCCCAGAATCATATGTGCACACATATTTCCCATAGTTACAGAAATAAAGATAGGACAGCTAAACGCACACAATAGTAGACTGGTCATGCAGGAACTTCGGAGAGTGGTGGAGGAGAAGAGTCTTGATGTGCTCTGTTTGCAGGAGCCATACTCTCTTGCGGGGAACATAGCCTACGCTGCCATGAGCTGGCAAGTAGTAAGTTTTGGAGACGACCCGAAAGCCACCATCATAATAATCAACAAGGCACTGCGGGCAACAGTGCTCTCACACCTCTCGGACGACCACTGCAATGTTATTGAACTGCAGTCACCAAATGGCGTCATATATTTAATAAATATGTACTTTCAGTACGGTACAGATATTGACCTGTACCTTGACCAACTTACGCAGGTGGCAACGGTGCTGAGGGGCAGAAAGGCAGTTGTGGTGGCGGACGTGAACGCCAAATCCCCCCTATGGCACAGTGGCACTCGAGATGAAAGGGGAAGCAAGCTGGAAGAGACTATTATGTCTCTACAACTCCTCATTGCCAACAGACCTGGAAACCCCCCCACCTACACAGGAGGGGGAGGGAATGGAACCAATATTGACATCACAATGATGACAGCCAATATCGCTGCCAATATACAAAACTGGACTGTTACTGACGGAGATACTACCAGCGATCACAACCTGATCACATTCACAATCACGGATCAGGAGCGCCACTGGGACATAGGGTGGGAGGTACAACTAAATTATAACAAGACCAACTGGGAGCGTCTCGCAGGAGAGTTTGACCCTCCGACATGGCCGGAAGATGACGATGACGTCAACAAACACGCCGAAGATCTGGTGGGCGCTATTACCAGGGCGGTAAAGGCTGCTGTACCAACCAGGAGGAGAGCCGTTGCGGCTTCTCCATCACCATGGTCTGCGGAACTAGGGCAGATGCGTCAGTCTGTCAGGAGGGCGAGGAGGTATTACCAGCGAAGTGTCGTCTGGGAAGAAAAACAAAGATGGCTGCAAACATACAGGGAAGCCAAAGAGCAGTTTCAGAAAGAACTGCGAACAGTCAGGCTGGAAAGCTGGAAAAAATATGTGCACAGCCAATTGGCTATTGATCCCTGGGGCACTCCCTACAAAATAGTAAGGGAAAAAATCAGGTCGCCAATGGTGCTCTCCACAATCAGGGATGGAAATCGGATGACTGGGTCTTGGCAGGAAACTGCTGAGGTCCTTCTCCACCAACTCCTCCCTGATGATGAAGAGGAAGAGGACACAGAAGAACAACGCCTAATTAGGCAGGCTCTGCAAGTAGACTATGAGAATAACATCATGGTGTACCCTTTCTCTGAAGAAGAAGTTGCAGCCCACATTAAATCGCTAAAGAAAGGAAAGGCCCCAGGACCAGACGGCATCATCGCGGAGGTGGTGCAGTACCTCGCTCCTCAACTAGTGACACCTTTAGCAAGAATTTACAATGAGGCCCTGCGCCTCAGAACATTCCCTAAAATCTGGAAGCAGGCCAACGTTGTAATCATCAAAAAGGGGCAAGACAAAGACCCTAAAGAAGCAAAATCTTACAGACCCATCTGTCTGTTGGACCTGTTGGGCAAACTGCTGGAGAAGTTACTGGCTGACAGACTGACAGCACACCGAGTGCTGTGCGGGATGAGTGACAGGCAATTCGGTTTTCGGCAGGGGCGATCTGCGTGTGACGCAATTGCCCTCGCATCCGAGGTCTGTGGGTCGTCTCCGCACAAGTACATAGTTGGCATCATGGTGGATATCAGTGGCGCCTTTGACAACCTGTGGTGGCCTTCGCTCTTCTCCTGCCTGCGGGAGAAGGAGTGTCCAGGGCCGCTATACGGCTGTCTCAGGAGCTATTGTATGGAAAGAGAGGTCTGGCTATCGTCCCCTAGCGAGCGAATTGGCAAGAAGATCACGAAGGGGTGTCCACAGGGCTCTGTCCTGGGGCCACTCTTTTGGGACATAAATATGGAGCCTCTTCTGGAGAGCTTGGAAAACAGTGTGGACGTGCTAGAGGCGATAGCTTACGCTGACGACCTCCTTCTGCTGGTTGGCGGCCGAAGTCGCGAGGACCTCGAACCCAAAATCAATAGGACATTATCAATTCTCACGCAGTGGTGCCAGAACACGAAAATGACCATTGCGCCTAACAAGTCTACATACCTATTACTGAAAGGCCAACTGGCCAGAAATCCAACAGTAAGAATCGAGGGCTCACCAGTGATTCGGCGTCGTGAGGCCCGGTATTTAGGGGTTATAATCGATGAAAGGTGGAATTTCGCCAAACATATAGAAACAGCAACACAAAAATCACTCGAAGCTCTAAACAACTTAATCACAATAGGACACAGTAGATTTCATCTCCCACCAGAACTCATTAAATTATATCACAATACCATTCTTGTCTCTATCATGGGTTACGGCTCCGGAGTGTGGGCACACAGGCTCACGAGGGTTGTGCCCGCTTTGTCTGTGAGGAGGGTGCAACGCAACATGCTTTTGCGCTCCATCGGAGCGTACAGAACATCTCCGGGAGGGGCACTACTAGTACTTATGGGGGTGTGTCCCCTGGATATCAAAATCCGGGAACAGGCAGCCTGGTACTGGGTTAAAAGAGGAGATGTAGATAAGACTGAAAGTATCTTGGGAGTGCGGGTGGGGGACAAGTTTGCCATTAAGAGGAGAGGAGAAGAGTTATGGCAAGAACTCTGGGATGCTGACACAACAGGCCGAAGGACTTACCAGCTGCTCCCAAATATTAAAGAACGTTTCCAACTATCGCATTTCCAGCCAAGTAAGGGACTGTTGCACTTCCTCACAGGACATGGACCGTATCCGGCATATCTATGCCGATTCGGGAAAAGGGCTACCCCCTCGTGTGACTGCGGAGCTGAATGGGGTACTCCGGACCACGTGATCTATGAGTGCCCCATATTCGATGATGTAGCCAGTGACCTAAGAAGCCAGTTGCCTCACAACAATACGTATCAATTAATCAGAGATCCCACCACATTCAACATAGTAAACCGCCTTGCCAGCGAGGTATCAGCAAAGGTCCTGCGGGAATATTTAAGGGAAAACACTTGAACAACCGGACATGACATAACTGAAGGCGACCCATCCCATTCCGCCGGGGCGTGGACTGGCCAATCGCCGTGACGGTAGGAATCCGCCACGCTCCGGAACAGGGGGAGGGAGCGCCAACACCCGGATTCG